>NC_056733.1:877066412-877186412 GCF_019279795.1 Protopterus annectens
CACATACATACACACACACACGTGCGCACGCACACACACAAACCTTTTCATACAGCCACCCACATATACCCATACATACTCACATGCACTCTGACATGAGGCTTATAAGGAATCATTTGCATATATCCTATGGGCCTCCACTATAGGAGTTTTAAGGTATTACATTATGAAGACTTTAGCTTAGCTGTGTCTTTCTTTGAGTTTTTTTCCCTTGAATGGTTTATCTGTGTGGTCTTTTTACCCTTTGGTTTGAATTTTATTTGGGATATTTTGCAGGCACCTTAATGTCTATGGGCATCAGACATGGCCTTTAGCTCTGTGTTTCCAAATCCAATTAAGCTGTAGTGATGAGTTTAAAAAAAGTTGAAATGTGGCATGTCTACAGCTAGTTGGTTTAACATTATTGGCCTAAATGTACCAATAAAGACTTGACAAAGTACAAAAAAGTCAAGGGCATTCAGATGCCATATAGCTGAAACAGTGGTATGACATTAAGGGGTTATTTCCATATATCCCATGGGCCCCCAATATGCTATGTTTAAGGTTTTTATTATGTATGTATGTCTATATCTATTTATCTGTATCTATCTATCTATATGCATACACACACACACACACACACACACACACACACACACACACACACACACACACACGTGTGTATGTATGTAGATAGACAGATATAGATAAATAGATATTTATAGTACAACACACTCAGGTGCATGAAACAAACACAACTTAGTTGCACAGACCCGATAATATGGAATGTAAAGACTTTCCAGTACCTTTAAACAACATAGTCCTTTATTCTTTGATAAAGAGGTAGATCCACCCCACAGCAGACTCAAGGTTTTGCAAGAGTGACCTATTGTGTGACCATGGTGTATGAAAATATAAGGGCACTTGCGCCCAGCAAAAAGTCTGTTATTTTGCATTTTGAAGACATTAAACTCAGAAGGACACTTTTCTCCATATAAACTGCTAGCAAAAATCCTTACTCACTTGGGGATATATTACCGTGTTTCTATAAATTTAAAACAGGAAATGGCAACCCCCCCCAACATACATGGGGTATACTGCTAACATGCATTAAGTATCCTGCGGAGGAAGTGTACTGCAACCTGATATGACTAAGAGGAGACGGTGTTCTTTTGTGGAGAAGAGTTTTGCAGAAAAACACATATTTTCACTGTAATTCATTGGTCAAGGTAGCCTGCTGTAATTGTTTTTCTCAGGTGCTAATGATTTTCCATGGAACTATTCTGACAGGGGTAACAAAAATGTACATTGTTCCAACCAAACTGATATGCATTTCCTTTCTTCTGTTTTTCTCCGATTCCATCTCACTCAGCCATGTGAAACAGAAAGCATCAGTGTGATTTTAAGCAATACATTCCACCAACCTTCCCCCCAGTCTTGTACCTTGAGCAAGGAAATGGCAGCTAACATCAAAAAGGAATCCCACTAGCAACACACAGGGGTCCCATGTCAAGCCCAGACCCTCACAGAGTCATAAAATAAAATGAAGTATAGCATAATGCTATTCTCTGCTTCCTGTTAAGGAAATTGTTCTTAGCACCATTAATCACATCTCTATCCCAGACTTAAACCCTTTAACAACAACAAGTGAGTAACATTACAAATGTTACAGACCTTCCATGATGCAGATGACACATGCTGTTTACAGCAAGCTAAATGAGTGCGGTGATACTGCTGCAAAGTCAGTAGTGACGTATTCAGGACTGTGGACTTGAGAAGGACTAAAGATAATGAACTGGTACCGGAAGGGAATTGGAGCTCCACAATGTTTAATACCACTAGATGATATAACCAATTAATGCGAACCTCACATCCCAAGACAGCAATTTTAATATGTGCTCTTTATGGCCTCTGAGCACTGAGATCTCCTCTGACTGATCAGACTACAGTCAAGAGAAGCTATAAGAGCAGGTAAGGGATGATGTCATAGAAAGTCAGCCATTAGGGAAGTGATGCAATTTCATTGCAGTGGGTGCACAAACAATGTAAATACTTTACAGGGGGGGGAAGCACTGGAACTGTAGGACACACCAATACCCAGCAATGGACTGGACACTAATCACAGTAATGTACCTGATGTCAGTAACTAGTAAGCGCATACATGTTTATTATGTCAGTTGCTGTCAGTAACTAGTAAGTGAATACGCTTATTATGTCATCTGCTGTCAGTAACTAGTAAGCGAATACATGTTTATTATGTCATCTGCTGTCAGTAACTAGTAAGCAAATACATGTTTATTATGTCATCTTCTGTCAATAACTAGTAACTGAATACGTGTTTATGTCATCTGCTGTTAATAACTAGTAAACGAAGGCATGTTTATTATGTCATCTGCTGTTAATAACTAGTAAGCGAAGGCATGTTTATTATGTCATCTGCTGTTAGTAACTAGTAAGCGAATACATTTTTATTATGTTATCTGCTGTCAGTAACTAGTAATTGAATACATGTTTATTATGTCATCTGCTGTTAATAAGTAGTAACTGAATACGTTTAGTATGTCATCTGCTGTCAATAACTAGTAAGCGAATACATGTTTATTATGTCATCTGCTGTTAATAAATAGTAACTGAATACGTTTAGTATGTCATCTGCTGTCAATAACTAGTAAGCGAATACATGTTTATTATGTCATCTTCTCTTCCTGTTCAACATGACTGTGATGATAGTGCAGTGAGGGGTATATTCTCATTTACTGCCCAAGTTCACAGCAGTCATCCCCCTTCCTGTAGTATTGCCTAGAGCTCTGATAAATATTGATTCATTTCTATAAGAATCTCTTTCGAAGAAAGATAATGATGGATATTAACTATAAAAAAGTGATAAAAGTGATGACAAATGAATAACCAGTATGGCAATTCTTCACCGCTCTGCGTAAATATCCCCACAGTTTGTTACTGTCTACTGTGACCAAACAGCCTACTGCAATAAGAACGAATGCTAAGCAGCTTAAATCTTTTCCACTGTGGTATCAACTAATGCCAGATAACAGAAGTGATACTTAGACAGTGACACCTCTATGCTACTAAAATAAAAATAATAAATGATCGTACAGGCCTGTCAGCATTGCAAGGAGAAGCTTGACAAAAATCACTGCTTTTAAGAACTCATAGAACTTTAAATAATATGGACAGCAGGCAACAGTTTTCTTCTTATATTGTTTCAGAGTTTTTCTTGTCTTACCATGCAGCTTGTAACAATTCCACGCACACACCCATGTGCTCTGTACTCCTGGCTGATTCAAGAAATCACTCATAGGAGTCAGATATGAAGCTGTGCTGGTCCCTGGAGTGGGACCCACTAGCTAGCACAGGTGCTGAAAATGAATGAGTGTGCGTGTGTGTGTGTGTGTGTGTGTGTGTGTGTGTGTGTGTGTGTGTGTGTGTGTGTGTGTGTGTGTCTCTGTGTGCATGCGAAAAAGAGCAGAGCAGGACCCACTAGCTAACATGTGACACACATGAACTGCTTAAAAAACACAATTTGGTGTCTGTGTTGAGGGAGCAGGCAACAGAACACTTCAGTTTTTACACTGACAAAACCATATGTGCAAGTGTTGCTCTGCATAGTAGCTCAATTACACATACATTTGATTATTCTAATGCCTAATTACTATATACTAATTTGGATCAGGGATAACTGAGTGTAAGTTGAAATAAGCAGCAGAAATAAGCTGCTTTCAATTTTATTTTATAGTTATTCTGTCAGGCTGAATCTCATTTGTTCTGAGCTGCTCCCTTTGCAATTGAATACATTTTATGCAAGTTGACAATATTGTTATAAAGCTATGCACTACAATATTTATTGCATAGGGGCCTCAATGTAAAGTGACCCTCTGTGCAGTGCACTGGTTAGAGTGAAGTGCCTGCCATGCCTGTGTACAATAGCAGCATTAGCAGCATTAATTGACGTAACAGTAGATGGTGTCTGTTGCACTGTTTCATTACTAGTTTGTCTGATGGCAGCAGTTATCAGCTTTCATTAGTGATAAGCTGTCACTAAAAAATAGAATCAAGAACTAGCATATGCTTAAACACACTGTCAAAAATTGTATTCTATTTACTTATCTTTGTTTAATGGGAAAGTCCGACTGGGATAAAACCCTTTCTCAGCAGAGGCCCATGGAGAAAAGCAACACATTTAACACTAGTTTTGATATGTAATGTCACATGATATCAGAAGGAATACAAAATATAGATAAGTGTAAATGCATGAGAGAAAAAGCTTTACAATAACTTACATAAACATCATTTAAGAATAGAGCATGTGTGTAGCTTGCATAGGTGTGTATACAGTGTTGAACATTCATTAGAAATAGACACAGGCTACTATACAGCAAAGAGAGCTATAACATTACAAAAGATACTGCAATATCACCTGTAATTGCTAACAATTAAAATAATACAAGAGATTTTTGATTTTTTTTCCCACAGAGTAAGACAGTTTATTTTTTCTCCTATAAGCTGGTCAGTGTATATTACGTGTTAGTAAATAAGTAGGGTTAGTGTATATTACATATTAGAAAATAAGAAGGGTCAGTGTATATTACATGTTAGCAAAAAGGTAGGGTCAGTGTATATTACGTATTAGTGAATAAGTAGGGTCAGTGTATATTACGTATTAGTAAATAAGTAGGGACAGTGTATATTACGTATTAGTAAATAAGTAGGGTCAGTGTATATTACGTATTAGTAAATAAGTATGGTCAGTGTATATTACATATTAGTAAATAAGTAGGGCCAGTGTATATTACGTATTAGTAAATAAGTAGCTGGTCAGTGTATATTACGTATTAGTAAATAAGTAGGTTCAGTGTAAAGTAGCTGGTCAGTGTATATTACACACTAGTAAAAAAGTAGAGTCAGTGTATATTACGTATTAGTAAATAAGTAGGGTCAGTGTATATTACGTATTAGTAAATAAGTAGTATCAGTGTATATTACGTACTAGTAAATAAGTAGGGTCAGTGTATATTACGTATTAGTAAATAAGTAGCTGGTCAGTGTATATTACGTATTAGTAAATAAGTAGCTGGTCAGTGTATATTACTTATTAGTAAATAAGTAGGGTCAGTGTATATTATGTATTAGTAAATAAGTAGCTCGTCAGTGTATATTATGTATTAGTAAATAAGAAGCTGGTCAGTGTATATTATGTATTAGTAAATAAGTAGCTGGTCAGTGTATATTATGTATTAGTAAATAAGTAGGGTCAGTGTATATTACACATTAGGAAATAAGTAGGGTCAGTGTATATTACGTATTAGTAAAAAAGTAGCTGGTCAGTGTATATTACATATTAGTAAATAAGTAGCTGGTCAGTGTATATTAAGTATTAGTAAATAAGTAGGGTCAGTGTATATTACGTATTAGTAAATAAGTAGGGTCAGTGTATATTACGTGTTAGTAAATAAGTAGCTGGTCAGTGTATATTATGTATTAGTAAATAAGTAGGGTCAGTGTATATTACATATTGGTGAATAAGTAGGGTCAGTGTATATTACGTATTAGTAAATAAGAAGGGTCAGTGTATATTGTGTATTAGTAAATAAGTAGGGTCAGTGTATATCACGTATTAATAAATAAGTAAGGTCAGTGTATAATATGTATTAGTAAATAAGTAGGGTCAGTGTATATACGTATTAATAAATAAGTAGGGTCAGTGTATATTACGTATTAGTAAATAAGTAGCTGGTCAGTGTATATTACCTATTAGTAAATAAGTAGGGTCAGTGTATATTACGTATTAATAAATAAGTAAGGTCAGTGTATAATATGTATTAGTAAATAAGTAGGCTCAGTGTATATTACGTATTAGTAAATAAGTAGGGTCAGTGTATATTATGTATTAGTAAAAAAGTGGGGTCAGTGTATATTATGTATTGGTGAATAAGCAGGGTCAGTGTATATTACATATTAGTAAATAAGTAGGGTCAGTGTATATTATTTATTAGTAAATAAGTAGGGTCAGTGTATATTACATATTAGAAAATAAGTAGCTGGTCAGTGTATATTACCTATTAGTAAATAAGTAGGGTCAGTGTATATTACGTATTAGTAAATAAGTAGGGTCAGTGTATATACGTATTAATAAATAAGTAGGGTCAGTGTATATTACATATTAGTAAATAAGTAGGGTCAGTGTATATTACGTATTAGTAAATAAGTAGCTGGTCAGTGTATATTACGTATTAGTAAATAAGTAGCTGGTCAGTGTTTATTACATATTAGTAAATAAGTAGGGTCAGTGTATATTATGTATTAGTAAATAAGTAGGGTCAGTGTATATTACGTATTAGTAAATAAGTAGCTGGTCAGTGTATATTACGTATTAGTAAATAAGTAGGGTCAGTGTATATTACATACTAGTAAATAAGTAGGGTCAGTGTATATTACATATTAGTAAATAAGTAGGGTCAGTGTATATTATCTATTAGTAAATAAGTAGGGTCAGTGCATATTACGTATTAGTAAATAAGTAGGGTCAGTGTATATTATGTATTAGTAAATAAGTAGGGTCAGTGTATATTGCATATTAGTGAATAAGTAGGGTCAGTGTATATTACATATTAGTAAATAAGTAGGGTCAGTGTATATTATGTATTATTAAATAAGTAGCTGGTCAGTGTATATTACGTATTAGTAAATAAGAAGGTTCAGTGTATATTATGTATTAGTAAATAAGTAAGGTCAGTGTATATTACGTATTAGTAACTAAGTAGGGTCAGTGTATATTACGGATTAGTAAATAAATAGAGTCAGTGTATATTACGTATTAGTAAATAAGTTGGGTCAGTGTATATTACATGTTAGTAAATAAGTAGGGTCAGTGTATATTACGTATTAGTAAATAAGTAGTTGGTCAGTGTATATTACGTATTAGTAAATAAGTATTAGTAAATAAGTAGGGTCAGTGTATATTACATATTAGTAAATAAGTAGCTGGTCAGAGTATAGTACGTATTAGTAAATAAGTAGCTGGTCAGTGTATATCACGTATTAGTAAATAAGTAGGGTCAGTGTATATTACGTATTAGTAAATAAGTTGAGTCAGTGTATATTACATATTAGTAAATAAGTAGCTGGTCAGTGTATATTACGTATTAGTAAATAAGTAGGGTCAGTGTATATTACATATTAGTAAATAAGTAGGGTCAGTGTATATTACGTATTAGTAAATAAGTAGCTAGTCAGTGTATACTAACTGGTCAGTGTATATTATGTATTAGTAAATAAGTAGGGTCAGTGTATATTACGTATTAGTAAATAAGTAGGGTCAGTGTATATTACATATTAGTAAATAAGTAGGATCAGTGTATATTACATATTAGTAAATAAGTAGGGTCAGTGTATATTACGTAATAGTAAATAAGTAGGGTCAGTGTATATTATGTGTTAGTAAATAAGTAGCTGATCAGTGTATATTACGTATTAGTAAATAAGTAGCTGGTCAGTGTATATTATGTATTAGTAAATAAGTAGCTGGTCAGTGTATATTATGTATTAGTAAATAACTAGGGTAGGTGTATATTATGTATTAGTAAATAAGTAGGGTCAGTGTATATTACGTATTAGTAAATAAGTAGGGTCAGTGTATATTATGTATTAGTAAATAAGTAGCTGATCAGTGTATATTACGTATTAGTAAATAAGTAGTTGATCAGTGTATATTACGTATTAGTAAATAAGTATTAGTAAATAAGTAGGGTCAGTGTATATCACGTATTAATAAATAAGTAAGGTCAGTGTATATTATGTATTAGTAAATAAGTAGGGTCAGTGTATATACGTATTAATAAATAAGTAGGGTCAGTGTATATTACGTATTAGTAAATAAGTAGCTGGTCAGTGTATATTACGTATTAGTAAATAAGTAGGCTCAGTGTATATTAAATATTAGTAAATAAGTAGGGTCAGTGTATATTACGTATTAGTAAAAAAGTGGGGTCAGTGTATATTATGTCTTGGTGAATAAGCAGGGTCAGTGTATATTACATATTAGTAAATAAGTAGGGTCAGTGTATATTATTTATTAGTAAATAAGTAGGGTCAGTGTATATTACGTATTAGAAAATAAGTAGCTGTCAGTGTATATTACCTATTAGTAAATAAGTAGGGTCAGTGTATATTACGTATTAGTAAATAAGTAGCTGGTCAGTGTATATTACGTATTAGTAAATAAGTAGCTGGTCAGTGTTTATTACATATTAGTAAATAAGTAGGGTCAGTGTATATTATGTATTAGTAAATAAGTAGGGTCAGTGTATATTACGTATTAGTAAATAAGTAGCTGGTCAGTGTATATTACGTATTAGTAAATAAGTAGGGTCAGTGTATATTACATATTGGTAAATAAGTAGGGTCAGTGTATATTACATATTAGTAAATAAGTAGGGTCAGTGTATATTATCTATTAGTAAATAAGTAGGGTCAGTGCATATTACGCATTAGTAAATAAGTAGGGTCAGTGTATATTATGTATTAGTAAATAAGTAGGGTCAGTGTATATTGCATATTAGTGAATAAGTAGGGTCAGTGTATATTACATATTAGTAAATAAGTAGGGTCAGTGTATATTATGTATTATTAAATAAGTAGCTGGTCAGTGTATATTACGTATTAGTAAATAAGAAGGTTCAGTGTATATTATGTATTAGTAAATAAGTAAGGTCAGTGTATATTACGTATTAGTAACTAAGTAGGGTCAGTGTATATTACGGATTAGTAAATAAATAGAGTCAGTGTATATTACGTATTAGTAAATAAGTTGGGTCAGTGTATATTACATGTTAGTAAATAAGTAGGGTCAGTGTATATTATGTATTAGTAAATAAGTAGTTGGTCAGTGTATATTACGTATTAGTAAATAAGTATTAGTAAATAAGTAGGGTCAGTGTATATTACATATTAGTAAATAAGTAGCTGGTCAGAGTATAGTACGTATTAGTAAATAAGTAGCTGGTCAGTGTATATCACGTATTAGTAAATAAGTAGGGTCAGTGTATATTACGTATTAGTAAATAAGTTGAGTCAGTGTATATTACGTATTAGTAAATAAGTAGCTGGTCAGTGTATATTACGTATTAGTAAATAAGTAGGGTCAGTGTATATTACGTATTAGTAAATAAGTACTGGTCAGTGTATATTACGTATTAGTAAATAAGTAGGGTCAGTGTATATTACATATTAGTAAATAAGTAGGGTCAGTGTATATTACGTATTAGTAAATAAGTAGCTAGTCAGTGTATACTAACTGGTCAGTGTATATTATGTATTAGTAAATAAGTAGGGTCAGTGTATATTACGTATTAGTAAATAAGTAGGGTCAGTGTATATTACATATTAGTAAATAAGTAGGATCAGTGTATATTACATATTAGTAAATAAGTAGGGTCAGTGTATATTATGTAATAGTAAATAAGTAGGGTCAGTGTATATTATGTGTTAGTAAATAAGTAGGTGATCAGTGTATATTACGTATTAGTAAATAAGTAGCTGGTCAGTGTATATTATGTATTAGTAAATAAGTAGCTGGTCAGTGTATATTATGTATTAGTAAATAACTAGGGTCAGTGTATATTATGTATTAGTAAATAAGTAGGGTCAGTGTATATTACGTATTAGTAAATAAGTAGGGTCAGTGTATATTATGTATTAGTAAATAAGTAGCTGATCAGTGTATATTACGTATTAGTAAATAAGTAGTTGATCAGTGTATATTACGTATTAGTAAATAAGTATTAGTAAATAAGTAGGGTCAGTGTATATTACATATTAGTAAATAAATAGCTGGTCAGTATATATTACATATTAATAAATAAGTAGCTGGTCAGTGTATATTGCGTTCTAGTAAATAAGTAGTGTCAGTGTATATTACATATTAGTAAATAAGTCGAGTCGATGTATATTACGTATTAGTAAATAAGTAGCTGGTCAGTGTATATTACGTATTAGTAAATAAGTAGGGTCAGTCTATATTACATATTAGGAAATAAGTAGGGTCAGTGTATATTACGTATTAGTAAATAAGTAGGGTCAGTGTATATTACATATTAGTAAATAAGTAGGGTCAGTGTATATTACGTATTAGTAAATAAGTAGCTAGTCAGTGTATACTAGCTGGTCAGTGTATATTATGTATTAGTAAATAAGTAGGGTCAGTGTATATTACGTATTAGTAAATAAGTAGGGTCAGTGTATATTACATATTAGTAAATAAGTAGGATTAGTGTATATTACATATTAGTAAATAAGTAGGGTCAGTGTATATTACGTATTAGTAAATAAGTAGGGTCAGTGTATATTACATATTAGTAAATAAGTAGCTGGTCAGTGTATATTAAGTATTAGTAAATAAGTAGCTGGTCAGTGTATATTACGTATTAGTAAATATGTAGCTGGTCAGTGTATATTATGTATTAGTAAATAACTAGGGTCAGTGTATATTATGTATTAGTAAATAAGTAGGGTTAGTGTATATTACGTATTAGTAAATAAGTAGTTGGGGTGTGTATATTACATCTTAATAAATAAGTATTAGTAAATAAGTAGGGTCAGTGTATATTACGTATTAGTAAATAAATAGCTGGTCAGTGTATATTACGTATTAATAAATAAGTAGCTGCTCAGTGTATATTACGTATCTGTAAATAAGTAGCTGGTCAGTGTATATTACGTATTAGTAAATAAGTAGGGTCAGTGTATATTACGTATTAGTAAATAAGTTGGTTCAGTGTATATTACATATTAGTAAATAAGTAGGGTCAGTGTATATTACGTACTAGTAAATAAGTAGGGTCAGTGTATATTATGTATTAGTAAATAAGTAGGGTCAGTGTATATTACGTATTAGTAAATAAGTAGCTGGTCAGTGTATATTATGTAATAGTAAATAAGTAGCCTGTCAGTGTATATTATGTATTAGTAAATAAGTAGGGTCAGTGTATATTACATATTAGTAAATAAGTAGGGTCAGTGTATATTACGTATTAGTAAATAAGTAGCTGGTCAGTGTATATTGCATATTAGTAAATAAGTAGCTGGTCAGTGTATATTACGTATTAGTAAATAAGTAGGGTCAGTGTATATTACGTATTAGTAAATAAGTAGGGTCAGTGTATATTACGTGTTAGTAAATAAGTAGCTGGTCATTGTATATTACATATTAGTAAATAACTAGGGTCAGTGTATATTACGTATTGGTGAATAAGTAGGGTCAGTGTATATTATGTATTAGTAAAATAAGTAGGGTCAGTGTATATTACGTATTAGTAAATAAGTAGGGTCAGTGTATATTACGTATTAATGAATAAGTAGGGTCAGTGTATGTTATGTATTAGTAAATAAGTAGGGCCATTGTATATTACGTATTAGTAAATAAGTAGCTGGTCAGTGTATATTATGTATTAGTAAATAAGTACGGTCAGTGTATATTGCATATTAGTAAATAAGTAGGGTCAGTGTATATTATGTATTAGTTAATAAGTAGCTAGTCAGTGTATACTAGCTGGTCAGTGTATATTACGTATTAGTAAATAACTTGGGTCAGTGTATATTACGTATTAGTAAATAAGTAGGGTCAGTGTATATTACATATTAGTAAATAAGTAGGATCAGTGTATATTACATATTAGTAAATAAGTAGGGTCAGTATATATTACGTATTAGTAAATAAGTAGGGTCAGTGTATATTACGTATTAGTAAATAAGTAGCTGATCAGTGTATATTACGTATTAGTAAATAAGTAGCTGGTCAGTGTATATTACATATTAGTAAATAAGTAGCTGGTCAGTGTATATTATGTATTAGTAAATAACTAGTTGTCACTCTCAGTGGGTAAAAGGCAACGGAACAGCAAATGTCATGATTTTAACTAAGGAGTTAAATACATTACCTTACTGAGTAGCACAACACATGCATACCTATTATTACTGCAATACAGACCAACACAACACAGGTAGCAGGAAAAGGACTATATTAGTGCTGTAAGGTGAATTTATGTCACCATGAATCTGTAATTCTCTAATACATTGCCAGTCATGGTTCACGTTTACTACAAGTAATATGCTTAACAACACCAATTTGCTAGCCAGATAGGCCCACTAGATACACAGACCCTTTTCAGAAGCAACATCTGGTTAAGTGACTTGCTCAACATCACTTGGTAGGCACATTTGGTCTGAGGGAATCAAACCTTGTACCACAATAAATACAGCTCACAGCTTAACCCTATACACCAACTACTAGACCTACATGGCAGGTGTCATTTTGTCACTTTGGTCACAATATTTGATTGCAGATTACAACATGATGCAAAAGCAGGGAGGGAGACACAGGAGAGAGAACTTTGGTATGAGAGGAAGACACAGGAGAGGCAACTTTTTGTACTGGGGAGAGTCACATCCTTATGGATGATCCAAGGAGAAATACCTCTTTGGAAAAGAGGGGACAAAATCAACAGAGAGCCAAGGTATGAATCAAGTAGGGCTGATGTATGCTGCAAAGGTGAAGAAGGGGACACTGGGTATGTCACCTACCATTTATAAGTTCCACTTTCAATGTAAGTAACAGGAGGGCAGTAGTCATACAGCCATCCACTATAGAAGGCTACTACAGCACTTCCTTCTGGAATGTGAAGAAAACATGGCAGAGAATGCCAAAGGGACAAAAAAAAGTAAAACCTTTCGCATAACTTAACTGCTTTGTGATAATTAGCAGTCTGCATAGCCTGGTCTGGATACTGCATGGAAAAATAAAAGTACTGCCATAAAGATGCTTTACACTGCCTTCTACCTCACACTCAATCCTTGCCTGTATAACTTGCACTTATGCCACTCACACCCCAACACTGGATACATAATGACCAATGGTCCTCTTATGAAAAGCAACATTCACACTGTTGAAATTTAAAAAATATGTAGATATGTCAGCCATTGCCTGGATATTCTCCATTTTGGCTGCTGTGCATGGGAAACAGCTAAGCTAGCAGGAAACATAAGCATCTCCGCAGATTGCAAAGTAAACATAAAATACACAAATGTGTTTTTTATAGCCCTTCTGTGCACAGTGTGTAAATGCATAAAAAACTGACTATGAATCACACATAGGCAGGAAGAGATCATAATATGCATAACGCAGGTGCTGCATTGCTTTTAGTCATTTTTAATTTAATTGCATTTTTTAAACTGTTTGGACTAACATTACTACATACTCAAGTGTGCTAGCTTGCACTGCATTTGAATTGTTTTGACTGCTGTTTTAGCTACTTTTCTGCATATATAAAAACAATAAATACCTTTCCTGCAACTAGTGTAGTCCAGATTCAGATTTGCTGTATCCAGGACTGTATGTAAGCTTCTGAGCCCCCCCAAAGCTTTCTGTGTTGGAGGGAAGCCTTCTAGCTTATCAGTGGGAGTGGTAAGCACTAGGTAACCTATCTACCACATAAGGAGTGGTTCTGGCCCAGAAATTGTAGTTATTGGCCATTTGGGCAGTTTTTCCATCTCTCTCTCAACTTTCTGATTTAAAAGCCCACATTTGCACTTGTTTCCCCCCTCTCCTGTAACTAGTTTAGTCCAGATACAGATTCTTACTTTTAGCACTTGAATTTGCTTATTTGTGATCAGCACTTGTTCAGAACTGTAAGCACTAAATAACCTACTAATTACTACAGCACTCAACCTTCCTCATTACCTAGAGGAAAACAGTTTTGGTACTTACTTTCCTCACTTGCTTAGAGAAAAACAGCTCTTGTACTCAATTTCCTCACTTATCTAGAGGAAAATAGTTTTTTTATTCAGGCGTGTCCAAGGGTCAGCTCCCAGTGTTCTCTCCTGTCTATCTGATGAATCTGGGCATCTTGGGGCAATGTAGAAATTGCCTCATGTACACAAACAACCCTCTCCTCCTACCACCCAACACTACAACCTGTGAGAGATGCACTTATCTAGCCAATCTGGAGGTAAAGCTCTCTCCAATCAAGACTGAACTTGACAGTCAAGAGGAGAAGGTAAACACTTGCACCACACCACACTCATCACATAGTCTCACTAAATCTACACCACCAAAATCCACACATAGAAATACAAAAACATTTGTGGAGGCTCTCAATAATAATCTGCTCAAGCAACAGAGACCTTCAAAGCAGAAATGCAAGCAACTTCCACCCCCCAACATAACCCAAATGACACATAGCCAACAGACTCAGTGTGCCACTCAACCACAACCAATAAGGCAAAACAACATACCCAACACACTAGTCATAGGCGACTCTATAGTCAGGCGCACTGATGTCCACTTACCAGGCTAAACAAGGAGAAGGTTACTGTCAGCTGCCTGTCGGGTGCCAGGATCTGCCACATAACCCATGCACTCAGGTCACTCCACAACAAGTACAAATATGACTCTGTCATTGTCCATGTTGGTGTGAATGACCTGAGACGAACCTCTCTGGACTACAAGAAAAGAGACATGGAAGAGTTCTCTGATCTTGTAGCCCAGGCAGGTATAACCCTAGCCCTGAGTAGCATTCTGCCATCACCCAGAATGTTGCTGCTGTACAAGGACAAAATGATTGACTTCAACAATTGGCTAAGCTTCTGGTGCCATTCTAAAGGGATCCAGTGTCTGCCTGCCTGGGATGACATGGTCGACAGACCACGATGCTTTGCCAGAGATGGCCTGCACCTGTCACCACTGGGATTCCGGATACTGGCTAAGGTTCTTGCCGCCCCTATAGTGCCTTTTTTAAGCAAGGTTCAAATGACAAATTCACCACCATAACAGGAACAGGCAAGCAAAAACTGAGGGTGATACTACTCAATGCTAGAAGTCCAAATCTCAAAATGCACTCACTCGAGGCACTCCTTAAAATGGAGAACATCGATATCTGTGCAGTGACTGAGACCTGGGTCAAGGCTCCAGAGAGCACCCCTGCACTACCAGGCTATAACTCATATCACACTTTTCGGCCATGTAACCTGGACCGGAACATCAAAGGCGGAGGTGTGTCCATATTCATTAAGGATATCCAGACCTCCAGGCTAGTTGCTCAGCATAATGCAGCCGAAGTTATCCAAGTGCAACTAACTCTGGACAAAACTGCAATCCAAATTGTAGCTTGCTACAGATCAACCACCATGCCCCAGGATTCCCACTCCTCTTTTCTTGATGTACTGGAAAATATTAAGGTTCAACCAAACACCCTAATAATGGGCGATTTCAACTACCCCACCATTAACTGGGAAAACTACTCATGTACCAACTCCTTCACTCAACGCTTTCTGGAATTCATAAACTCCAATGCCCTGGATCATCTTATCCACACCCCCACCAGGGGCAACAATATCCTAGATCTAGTCATTACCAATATGAGTGACCGGTGTTCCATACCTGAAGTCAACGCCTCATTGGTCCGATCCGACCATAAGCTAATTACCCTAGATATCCACATCCTGCCTCCATCCCCCATTAAGGAAACCATGGTAAAACATTTCTCCAAAGCCAACTTCATGCTTCTTAAGACAGAAGTGGTGAACTTCATGACACCCATGCAGATGGACAATACAGTTATGACTAATGAATCCTGCACAATTGCACTTTATAAGCACTTACATGAGTGCATGGATCGTGCCATCCCAAACAGAACCAAGACGCTATCCTCCAAAAAAAGGAAGCCAATCTGGTGGTCCCCTGGAATAAACAAACTGTACAACAAAAGGAAGAAACTCTTGCAAAAGAGAGTAAAATCCCATGAGTGGAGGAGCTCCCTGGTCAGCCTCAGTAAGAAGCTGCGATCCCTGATAAAATCCTCCAAAGCTAGTTATGAAAACAGAATACCCACTGATTCTGAAGACAACCACAAAGCATTCTATAGCTATGTCAAGAATCTCAATGGCAACACTCAGATCTGCTCTGAGTTACAGCACAATGGCACTAAATATACAGACCCAACTGATATTGACAACATCCTGGCAGATAGGTTCAGTGCTAACTTTACCCCCCTCTCACCCCCTAAAGAGCCCATCTCTATACCGGACGAATGCAAAGTTCCTGTAATCACGGCTGCACAGGTAAAAACCACACTCTCCGAAGCCAAGAACACAGCATCCATGGGACCAGACAACATCCCAGTCTGCGTTCTACATGAATTACAGAACGAACTGGCACTCCACCTAAGTACCATGTTCAATCATAGCCTCATCTCTGGCGTTGTGCCTGCTGAATGGTGCACAGCAATGGTTATCCCACTCCACAAGGGGCAAGCCACCACAGACCCCAGGAACTACTGCCCCATTAGCCTGATGAACCTGGTCTGCAAGGCCATGGAACGTATCATCATGGAACTTATAAACAAAGACATTGGTAATCTCCAAACTCTGGATCCCACCCAGTTCGGGTTTGTAAAAGGCAGATCATGTCTCCTAAACCTGATAGACTTCTTTGAAGCAGTCACCAAAGCTGTAGACAAGAGTAAGGTGGTTCACACAGCCTATCTAGATCTTGCCAAGGCTTTCGACACCATCCCCCACTCTGGAATTATAGATAAACCCTATGTCACAAGATGGGTTGCCAAATGGCTCACTGACAGAACCCACACTGTGAAAGTAGCAGACTCCAAATCCGACTTCAGACCAGTGACAAGTGGAGTACCACAGGGTTCAGTCCTGGGTCCTCTCCTGTTTGGTATCTACTTCTCTGAAGTACAGGCTAACACAGAAGGTCTTTGGCTAATGAAGTTTACAGATGACTGCAAACTAGGAGCCATAATTGAAACTCCTAATGATGTGGACATCCTACAAAAGGGCCTCACTGAGACAGATGCCTGGTGTCAAAGCCATGGCCTCAAGCTCAATGCCAAAAAGTGCATTGTCATCCCCTTTGGTAAAAACTCTGTACCCATGAACTACAACATAGGTGGTAGTATAATTAACACTGAAAGTGTGATAAGAGACCTTGGGACACAGGTGGACAGTAGTCTCTCCTTTGATAATCGCATTGCCACAGTAGTCAGGAAATCCTTCTACATGGCACACCTCATCACAAAAGGTTTCTCATCCAGAAAAAAAGAGGTAATTGTTCCCCTCTACTCATCACCCATTATACCCATTATAGAGTACAACGCCCCTTTTGGTATGTACCTCACAAGACATCTACAACAACTGGAAAGGCCGCAGAAATACCTCACAAAGAGGATTACCGGCCTCAAACAGATGCCCTATGCAGACCATCTCAAAAAACTCCAGCTTTACTCCATTGCATATCACCTACTCAGAGGTGATCTCTGCCTAACATACAAAGCTACGTCAAACCCAGAGCTGTTGGACATGCTCCACTTAAAGAAATCCCAGTCCCTCCGAGCTACTTGCTCTAGGGACCTAAATCTTGTCACCACAATAAACAGAACATGCCGGTGGGATAGATTCCTGTCCCAGAGACTTCCCATACTCTGGAATAAACTACCTATCTATATCAAACAAAGCTCCTCATTAGCACTCTTCAAGAAAAATCTTGATGATTGGATGGGAAATAGGAAATTCACCCTGGGGATCACCTCTGTGGCTCTGCTCGACAGTGGCACAGGAAAATATTTTTCTTGTGTGGCAAAAGCCAGGGTATCTTTTTGGTTGGGCTTGTATAGGCCCCAGGGCCGATAGCCTAGTACCTACCTATGAACCTATGAACCAGATGTTTCTCATATTTCTCATTTATATCTCATTACATCTTCATTGACATATGAGTTTCTCATCCTACTTAAAAGTAATGTGGCTAAGAACAGCTGGTGTGTATGAATCAAGCCTGAGCTGCACTTAGGAGTGGCCAGTGTAACTTGCAGCTATATATAAGAACGACTATGAATATCACTCCAAATGTTCATTAATACACAGCAATAAACCCTTTCTTATGCAGAAAAATGTGCACATAGATACCCCTCCCCGAGCTTTTTGGAATAAGACTAAACACCTCTTCAACCTGGGTAAGAAATATTAGCTCTGCCCCCTACCAGACCTATTCACCGTTATCACTGCAAGTAAAGTCAGCAATCATTACTTGAAGAATCCAATATCTATTCCACTTTCCTCCCCAGCTAATCAAGATATCAGAACAAGCTTCAAAACTTCCTATTTCTTTTGGTTCTTCCCTGTTCCCATTTCTAATGTTCATAAACACTTCTCAAAGATCAAACTAATAACATCATGTATTAATAAACTTCCATTTTGACTGTCTTTCTCTTGCAGCAGATAGACTTGCCTATCCTGTTTCTTTATTTGTCAGTCAGGGTATTAGGGAAAGCTACATCTCAGAATATTGGAATTCTCTGACCATCATTCCCTTACATAAAGATGTCACCTCTACTGAACTGCCGTCCTGCTTATGTCCCTCCCTTCTCTGTCTAAAATCTTGAAAAAATTTGTGAAACATAATTAACTGCCTTTCTAAACAGTCAAAATCTTCTATTCCTAGAATGTTTTCCACTGTGTTCACAGCAAGCAGACAGCTGTAACAGCATTTGCAAATATATTTACAACTGAATTAATTATGGCTTATTTGTTGGCACTCTTTTTATGTGTCTCTTAAAAGCTTTCAGTATGATCTCTCATGAAGCTCTAAGCATGCGTTGAGAAGAAGGAGGCATTTGTGTCAAAACCTTCAAATGGTAAATTAACATAACTTTCAGAACAAACCCAGCTAGCAAAAACTTCTCTTGAAAGCCAAGGCCATTAATTTTGGAATTCCACAATGATCAGTACTTCAGCCTCCTAATCTTTAACATTTTTTGTTAGTAATATAATTAGTAATGTTGGGGTTTGGCATAGTGGTTAAGGTGTTTACCTTATAGACACAAGGTACATGGTTTGATTCTGACCTTGTGTTGTTGGCTAAGCTTAACATGGCCCTTTACAGCAGTTAGTCTAGTATTAACTTAAATGCATTCAGCTTCTCACCCCTACTCTTCTTACACAATATGAAAATAGAAGCTTAGGGTTGGCATAATGGCTAAAGAGTTTACCTCACAAACTTAAGTACAAGGTTTTAGTCTCTCTTGGGTAGGTGTGTAATGATCTAAAGACTAATTGCCTGGTATTTACCTATGAACCTATAAGATGACTTGCCCCTCATGTGTACAGCCAGGTCCATGCTCTCCTATAGATGTTTATATTTAAATTTCAAGAGGTCGGAGGTATTTTTGTTCTTCCTTTCATAGGCTAACAAATATTTCTAAAACAGTATTTCTGATGCTACTCATGATAATGACTTTCAGATATTTTCAGCTTCAGGTTCCCAATTAGAGGTAGTTGAAAACATCAAATTCCTAAGAGCTGTCATAGATCACAAGCTCTGAGCCCACTGCTGTTCATACTAGTAATGGACTACATTAGCAAACAGGTTGGTGGGGACAGATCAATAAATTTGCTGTATGCAGATGATGTGGCATTACAGGCAGACTCTGAATAAGAACTTCAGCAGATGATAGGGGAATGGAATGCAAAACTGAAGGCACATGGGGTGAAACTGAGTACAGATAAGACAGTTGTAATGGCAGCAAATGGGGAAAATCAGAACAAGCTGAGAACTGAGATAGAAGGGAAAACAGTGGAACAGGTTAACAGCTTCATGTATCTGGGTGGGGTGGTTGAGGAGAAGGGAAGTCTGAATGAAGAGGTCAAGCTACAATCAGAGGGGCTGCAGCCAACTGGCTCCGGGAGTCAGGGATAGTATATCAGAGAAGAATACCAAAAAATATGAAAAGTAAGGTGTGCAAAACAGTGTCATGACCAGTACTACTGTATGGTACAGAAACCTGGGCAGTAAAGGCAGAGCAGTTGAGAAAGCTAGAGGCGATGAAGATGAAGTGTCTGAGATGAGTGGTAGGGCGCACACTGTGGGACAGATGAAGAAATTAGGATATAAGAGCAGAAGCCAGAGTAGCCCCAATTACAGAGTACTGTGCTTCAGGCACATGTGCAGAAAAGCAGACAATTTGATGAAGAAGATTTGGGACAGACAGGAAGAAGGCAAGAAGAAACAAGGGCAACCAGCAAAGAGGTGGATGTATTGTATGAGAGAAGACCTGCAGCAGTCAGACATGAGTGTCAAAGAAGGCAGGAGAGTGGCAGTCAATGCACCCTGACCCCATGTAGAAAATGGGAAAAAGGGGGCTCATGGTGATGATGTCATAGAACACAAGCTAAAATCTGGCAGTCATATCAATAAAGGCATCACAAATGAAAAGTATGGACTTCTAAAAAGAACAAAGCCTTTCCCATCTGACTGACTACAGGTGCACCACCACTGCTGTCTCTTATCTGCTATCAAGTCTCTCATATGCCCACCTCATTTTAATCAACCTGTACAATGCCCAAATGGCTTACTTATTCTGCAGTGCATGGAGTCCAGGTAGGTAGATGGAGGAACTGCAAGCAGTGATGTAGAAAGAAATGATGGACTCCACTGGTATCAAAGAAACAGTGACCAATGAAACAAGAAGTGAGACACACCAGTGCCCATGGACTCCACTGGTATCAAAGAAACAGTGACCAATGAAACAAGAGGTGAGACACACCAGTGCCCATGGACTCCACTGGTATCAAAGAAACACTGACCAATGAAACAAGAGGTGAGACACACCAGTGCCCATGGACTCCACTGGTATCAAAGAAACAGTGACTAATGAAACAAGAGGTGAGACACACCAGTGCCCATGGACTCCACTGGTATCAAAGAAACACTGACCAATGAAACAAGAGGTGAGACACACCAGTGCCCAGGTAAAGACTGTTCAGGAAAGACAAAGAAGGGGGAGATGGGAATACAACAGCAACCTAAATAAAGTAGGGCATCAGATGTGAGGTCAAAAAGGAGGAAATACACCAATCTAGGAATGAAGAAAACGTGCAGCCAGGTTTGGAAGTTAAACTCCCTGGAAGTGGTTAAGGTAGAAGAAGGAGGGAGAGCTAATGGACTGATATAGTGTGTCCTCTACAGGGCACAATAAGAGAGGAAGATGAAGGAATGAAGGAGACAATAAAGGGTGGGGGGGGAGTAATATTCATGGGAAATATGAATCTGTCAAGAGCAAATTAAGAGATGTTGAGCTTCAGAGTAGGAAGGAAGTGAGAGTAAATATAGGTCTTCTGTTATGAGGGGTTCAGCCAGCTGGCACAGGACTATATCTAAACCATGCAGAGGGTGTCACAGATATGCAAGTTAAGGTGCTGTTAGCCAACAATGATCATACCACTGTGTGACTTAGAGTTGGGAGAAGGCTTCTATGCAAAGATAAAGACAGTGGCATGAGATTTTAGAAGAATGGATTGTGCTGTGATTGGGGAGGTTGTTATGGATGACTTAGAGGACTGAGATGAAAACCGAGGGAGTACATAAGCTAAGGAAGGGGTCAGGGATGGAGTACATATAAAGAAGATGCAGACAATGCAAAACAATGAAGGTGACCACTGGAGCTACATGGCCAGAGCCATAGCTAGCTCATCTAGTGTTCAGTGCCCGTCCCCTATACAATGCCCCACACCCTAAGCTCTCCATGTGAAGAGCAAAATAAAGGACTTCTGTCTTTTTACTGTAGTAAGTTGATAGCAATCAGTTTGCTACAGCCTGATCCTTCCCAAGCTCTTCTCTCAAGATAAAAAAAAGAAAAGGACTTCTGCCCTTATTGTAGTAAGACAATTGTTACATGTGTAGGTACAGCTTTAATAAAATAAAACTATTAAGCACATTCATCGGTAATAGACTTTCTCAGAATCTGGTGGATCAGATAAATGGATTAATTACAGCAGAACCTGTTATAGAAAAAGTACCTTTGATCTCTCATTGCATCCAGTTTTAATTTTATTTGAGGGACTATTTGAAAATGATGTTAGGAGTTTTGACAAAAGCAATAAATATAGACATACCATCTTTGTCTATAGAAAAAAAGAAACTTTTGTTTGAACTGTCTTCTAACAGATCAGTTTGACTAATGAATCCAGACAAGGGGATGGCATAGTGACAATGGATACAGTTAACTATATAGGGAAAAATTAATGATTTGTTAAATAACACAGGTACTTATACTGTGGCCTCTATTAATGAAATCAATGTATTTTTATAATGAAATTAATATTACGCTACAGGATTTACTAGTACAAAATAGAATTAATATTCACACATTTAATTTTTAAAAGTGTATAAATGAGTATAACCTATGATATTTGGCATACCAAAGGTCCACAAGTCCATTAGTTATCCCCCTTTGTGTCCTAAGGGTGACACTGGTGCATTGGTGACACAATCTTTGAGTATTTATATAGAAAACAAGGTTAAGCCTTTTTTAAACAATTTTAAATATTTGTTAAAAGATTTGTGGTACTGTTAAGCAAATTGTCACCTGACACATTTTCAGATGCAGACTTCTTTGTGACATTGAATGTGTGGACTTATTTTCTTCCATTCCTCATGGAACTGGACTTGATTGGTTTAGAGATGTGTTGTGTGATTGTGAACTCTGAACTAACGATTAATTCAATGTTATATGTGAATTCATAGAAGTGATCTTGTTTATTATTTTATGGGCGGCCACGGTGGTGCAGCGGTTAGCGTTGCCACCTCATAGCAAGAAGTTCTCCGGTTCAATTCTCGGCTGGGGTGCCTTCTGTATGGAGTCTGCATGTCCTCCCTGTGATCGCGTGGGTTTCCTCCAGGTGCTGTGGTTTCCTCCCACATCCCAAAGACATGCAGTAGGTGGATTGGACACTCTAAATTGGCCCTAGGTGTGTGTGTGTGTGTGTGTGTGTCTTCTGTGGAAGGTTGTGTGTCGGGCTGGCAACTCGACACTGTAAAACTCCACTGCCAATCATAAGTGGACAGATGATCTGCTGTGGCGACCCCTAACTGGGAAATGCTGGAAGAAGAAAATATCTTGTTTATTATTTTATATACTTTTAAAGAGAATACTTACATCAGTTTGTAGGAGTTGCTTTGGGCACTGCATGCACTTCATGTTATGACAATTTAGTATTAACTTATTGGGAAAATAATTCTGTTCACAATTAAAAGTTTATAAATTCATGGAATTGTTATTTTAGATTTTTGGATGACATTTTTAGTTTTTGGAAGAGTTCAGATGAAATGTTCGAAGAGTTTAACTCCCTTGGGTCCACTAGTATTTTCTGGAAATGTACTTGTTAGAAGTCGACATCTGCAATGAATTACTTAGATGTTATTGTTTTTAAAGATACAGTAGATTGTTTTGGTTCTGCCCTACATAAGAAATCAATATATTCCAATACATTATTGCCCTTCGATAACCATCCTCTCTTTCAGAAAAAAAAGTTTAGTGAAAGGAGAAGTTCATCTTGCAAGAATGATTTCACTATACGATCATTTTTTATTGGAGTGACAAAAATTAGAAGAGATGTTTTTGGAGGGGGGATATGTACCTGAATTTATTGATAACATTTATGGTGAAGTGCATAGGAAAAGGTGTGATGGGGCGTATATCCCTTTATTAGGACTGGCTACCGTATCATTTCATAAGGGCGATAGGACATTGGAGAGTTCAACAAGGCCATTGTTCTAAAATACGATAATCTATGAAGACATGCTCACAGCAGTGTTGAAAAGCACTGGGATATTTTTCAATACTTCCCTAACATTACTGATTTAAGACTTAGGCCAAGATTTCCATATAAAAGGACCAATACATTAAACATTTTTTGAACATAAGAAATGTGTAGGTCAAATAAATCTGAAAAAGAAGGACACCAAACTGTGTGGTTCCTGCAATAAATGTAGTTTTGTTTCATCTATGCCTTAAATCTTGAAACATATGGATTGCTTAATATTAAGGGGTGATTTAACTGTGGTACTCCAGGTATAGTGTGAGTATAGTGCATCTAGTGAAAACATATTATGTTGCTAAGACTGGGGACTTTAAGACAGAACATTTATGAGCATGAAAACAATATAACAAAGGACAGTACCAGTACATTAAGTGTACAAGTTTGAAAAGGTGTCATATTACAGGAATAGAGAAAATAGAAAGAAATGTGTGTGTGTGTGTGTGTGTGTGTGTGTGTGTGTGTGTGTGTGTGTGTGTGTGTGTGTGTGTGTGTGTGGCGGGGCGGAGTTATGGGAAGAAAGATTATAAAGCATTAATTAAAATGGCAGTTGAGATGGGGGCAAACATCCTGGTACCAATGATTACATTTGCTTTAGCAGGTTTTAGCCTTAAAAACTGCAAGGCTGTGACTATAAATGTTTGGTTTGCTTTCTACATTTGTACAATTTTTAGTATATTTTATGATTATTAATGTTGATATTATAACATTTAAAATCCATTTTGACTGATATAAGATAAACTGTTTTTTATATGGATCTTTTCTCACAATGCCTCCATTGGAAATGGGCAGTTTCTGGCCCAGTCAGACTTTCCCGGCAAACAAATGTCAACTAAATAAATAAATGATGTGCTTTTTTATCTGACATTTCTACACTTATTCTGCGTATTTTGCATTAGCATTTATGCTCAGGTTTTGTCAGTGTTCAGTTAAGAATATTTTATTTAAACTGATCTGTTTATTTGATCCACCACATTCTGAGGAAATCTATTTACAGATAAAAACATTTAATCTGCCTTTTTATTAATAGTATTATTAAAGCTGTTTCTGTTGCGGATACACACGTGGACTGGCTTGCTTTCCTATATTACCACAGCCCTGTTTCTTTGTCTATCTTGTTTTACTTTGTTGTGGTACAGCTCTTGGGTTCTAGAGGTGGAAAAGTTTGAGAAGAGCAAAAAAGAAAAAGTGGCAGATGAGATTCAATGAACTCAAATGAAAAAAAAGCTCACTTGGGTCACAACGACCCTAGTATGAAATGTTCAGCAGGGAGGGAGACGAATACCGATACGAGAAAAAGTGCAGGGAAAGGAACTGGAGATGTTGATCACACGTGGCTTGGGAAACTGGCAACAAAGGGAAACGACAGTGGCAACAGCAAACAGAATGTTATGGTGTATCATCAAAGGTATTGATTCCAAAAGCTGAGAAAAAGAAGTTATGTCCTCACCATAATGTTTCATGTTTGTTGTCCATGATCTCGCCTTCATTCTTGCTGGTTGGGCTCAAAACTAAGCATTGGTTCTGACTCAGCCGCATATTAAAGCTCAAGAGCTTTCACTGGCTCGAGGCTACAATCTATCCCAAGATGTCTAGCGACTGTTACCCAGATTTCATTTGAGAAACTAATCACTAGACTATGCCAACCAGTACAATAACTGTAACAGATGCGCTGCCCATAATTTGAAAGGCATGAAGGGAATCAGGCAATTTACAGCCAATTTTATCAACTTCCTCTCGATCCTCCAGGAAGAGGGAAGGAGGGGTGGGATGCAAGAATGAAAGTGAGATCATGGACAACAAACATGGAACATTATGGTAAGTACATAATGTCTTTATGTTATGTTCTATCTCACCTTCATTCTTTCTGGTTGGCACAGCGTCCCCAGCACCTTCTTTCTCAGGTGGCACAAGGGAATAAACTCTTCAGAACAATGAAACCAAAGGATGCCCTGTTCTGGGAGGCCACATCTACTTTGTAATGAGTGATAAAGGTATGAGAGTTAACCCATTGTAGCTGCAGCACAAATTGAATACAAAGGGAGTCTAGCTTGAAAGGCAGTGGAAGTGGACATAGCTCTAGTTGAATGTCCTCTAATTTTCCCTAGCAGCTGTTTATTCTGAGAGCTATAGACATAAGTGATGATATCTGTAAGCCATTTTGATAAGGTGACTTTTGAAACTGAAGTACCTTTTCTCTTTTCTGAAAATGAAACAAACAGTTGGTCAGATTTTCTAAATTCCTTGGTCCTATGTAAGTAAAAGCGTAGCTGTCTATGTATGTCCGATTGGTGAAGCTTGTATTCTGCCTCGCTGCCATGATTAGGAAAAAATACGGGTAACTCGATAGACTGATTTAAATTGGCCTCAGAACAAACTTTTGGCAGAAAGGAAGGATTTGTTCTGAGGGAAACTCTGTCTTTGTGGAAGATCCAGTAGGAAGGATGAATAGACAGAGCTTGCAGTTCTGCTCACCCCCTAGAGGGCCCATCTCTATACCAGAAGAATGCAAAGTTCCTATAATCACGGCTGCACAGGTAAAAAACACACTCTCCAAAGCCAAGAACACAGCATCCATGGGACCTGACAATATCCCAGGCTGCGTTCTACATGAACTACAGAATGAACTGGCACCCTACCTAAGTACCATGTTCAATCATTGCCTCACCTCAGGCTTTGTACCCACTGAATGGCGCACCGCGATGGTTATCCCACTCCACAAAGGGGGAGCCACGATGGACCCCGGGAACTACCGCCCCATTAGCCTGACGAGCCTGGTCTGCAAGGCCATGGAACGTATCATCGTGGAACTCATAAACAAAGACATTGGTAATTTCCAAACTCTGGACCCTACCCAGTTTGGAGTTGTAAAAGGCAGATCCTGTCTCCTAAACCTGACTGACTTCTTTGAAGCAGTCACCAAAGCCATAGATGAGGGTAAAATGGTTCACACAGCTTATCTAGATCTCGCCAAGGCTTTCAACACCATCCCCCACTCTGGAATTATAGATAAGCTCACTAAACTTGGTATAAATCCTTATGTCACAAGATAGGTTGCCAACTGGCTCACGGACAGAACCCACACTGTGAAAGTAGTGGATTCCAAATCCGACATCAGACCAGTGACAAGTGGAGTACTACAGGGTTCAGTCCTGGGTCTTCTCCTGTTTGGTATCTACTTGTCTGAAGTGCAGGCCAACACAGAAGGTCTTTGGCTAACAAAGTTTGCAGATGACTGCAAACCAGGAGCCATAATCGAAACTCCTAACGATGTGGACAAACTACAAAAGGGCCTCACTGAGACAGATACCTGGTGTCAAAGCCATGGCCTGAAGTTCAATGCCAAAAAGTGTATTGTCATCCCCTTTGGTAAAAACTCTGTACCCATGAACTACCACATAGCTGGTAGTCTACTTAATGCCGAAAATGTGATAAGAGACCTTGGGACACAGGTGGACAGTAGTTTCTCCTTTGATAATCACATCGCCACAGTGGTCAGGAAATCCTTCTACATGGCTCATCTCATCACAAAAGGATTCCCATCCAGAAAAAAAGAGGTCATTGTTCCCCTCTACTCATCACTCATTAGACCCATTATA
Organism: Protopterus annectens; assembly: GCF_019279795.1. Taxonomy (NCBI): domain Eukaryota; kingdom Metazoa; phylum Chordata; order Ceratodontiformes; family Protopteridae; genus Protopterus; species Protopterus annectens. Next base: position 877,093,664 of record NC_056733.1, read on the forward strand.
GAGTACAACACCCCTTTTGGTATGTACCTCACAAGACATCTACAACAACTGGAAAGACCACAGAAATACCTCACAAAGAGGATTACTGGCCTCAAACAGATGCCCTATGCAGACCATCTCAAAAAACTACAGCTTTACTCCATCGCATATCGCCTACTTGGGGGTGATCTCTGCCTAACATACAAAGCTATGTCAAACCCAGAACTGTTGGACATGCTCCACTTAAAGAAATCCCAATCCCTCCGAGCTACACGTTCTAGGGACCTAAACCTTGTCACCACAATAAACAGAACATGCTGGAGGGATAGATTTCTGTCCCAGAGACTTCCCATACTCTGGAACAGACTACCTATCTATGTCAAACAGAGCTCCTCATTAGCATTCTTCAAGAAAAATCTTGATGATTGGATGGGAAATGGGAAATTCACCCTTGGAGATCACTTATGTGGCTCTGCTCGACAGCGGCACAGGAAAATAAATTTCTTGGGTGGCAAAAGCCAGGGTACATTTTTTGGCTAGGCTTGTATGGGCCCTAGGGCCAATAGCCTAGTACCTACTTATGAACCTATGAACCTATGAAACCCTCCTAGTGGAGGTAATGGCTGTTAAAAAGATTGTCTTCCAAGATAAGAACTTCAGTGAACAAGAGGAAGCTAGTTCGAAAGGAGAAAGAGTTAAGGATGATAACACCAAATTGAGGTCCCAAGGAAGTGGTGGTTCTCTTAAGGGAGGTCTTAAAAGGAATGTACCCCTGAGAAAAGCTTTGCATAATCTACGGGACATTATATTGGATCCCATGTCTCCTACATGGTAGTTATATATGGCAGCCAGTTGTACTCGTATCGTGCCTGCCGCTGCACCTTGATTAAAATTTTCTGTTAAAAATTCTAGGATTGCAGATATAGGGGCTGTAAAGGGGTCTATATGTGTTTTGTCAGCCCAACAAGAAAACCTCTTCCATTTGCTTGCATAAAGTTTTGTAGTTGCATTCTTGTGTGATGAAACCAGAATGTTTCTCACTGCCGGGGATAGTTCTGGAAGCTTGGCTAAGACTGGAAGTGAAGTAACCAAGATGTCAGCTTGAGGATTTGAAGAGAGGGGTGAAGCATTCCTGACTGATGAGTCAGGAGATCCAGCACTACATCCAGGATCCAAGGCTCGTCCTGAAGATGAGGCTATAAAAAGGGGAACCATATCTGACGAAGCCGGTAAGTAACAATGAGAATTATCCTGCAACTCAACAATTTGGCTTTCTGGAAGATCTTGGGAATTAATGGAAATGGGGGAGAGGCATATAGAAGTCCCAGGGGCCAATTGTGAGTAAGTGGATCCCTTGGTGACTCCCCTAGAGGGGGAATTAGGGGAAAGTAGCTGCTGTATTTGGAGTTGATGGGTGTGGCAAAGAGGTTGCAGCAAGGCCCTGCTTAATTTGTCTGCTATTATGCTGGATTTCCCTAGGATGTGTGTTGCAGTCAGAAAACATTGAGAAGAAATTGCCCATTGCCATACTCTTTGAGCCTCCTGACAGAAGGGCTAAGATCTGGTTCCCCCTTGTTTGTTGATGTACCAACACCACAGACATATTTTCTGTTTGTATTGCAATAGTACCTATTGGAAGAGAACTCTGAAATGCTTGGAATGCCAGAAGCACCACCCTCATCTCTAGAACACTGATGTGCAAGTGTTACTTGTGTTCTTGCCAAATGTCTTGGACAGTCTGTCCCAGATAATGCCCCCCTATCCGGAAAGCGTCCGTGGTCACTGTAGCTACAGGATGGGGGAGACCAAACTGCCTATCGTTACCTGAGTGGACTGAAGCCACCATTGTTGGTCCCACTTGCAGGTGTCCTTAATGAGAATCTTGTGTGACATGGGCAACTCCTGCATAGACCACTGAGCAAAACGTAGCCACTGTAGCACTCTCATGTGTAGACGCACCAGTGGGAGTAATGTTATTGTAGCTGCCATTGAACCCAGAACCTTAAGGACAAATTTTGCCTGCACTTTTTTCTTCATGAGCAATATTGACACCTGATGGTGTAGTGTTTGGACTCTTTCATAAGGCAGTTTTGCCACCATGTCTTTTGTGTTTAAGTCTGCCCCTATAAAGGTAATATGCTGTAATGGCAACAAGGAGAGTTTTCTAAATTTATAGTAATGCCCAGCTTTGAGTAGAGATGAATGGTGGTGTCTCTTGTCCTGATTAGTAGATGCTCAGTGGTGGCAGTCAGGAGCCAGTCATCTAAGTATGGAAACACCCAGATCCTTGACGCCTCAGGTGAGCCGTAACTACTGCCATGCATTTGGTAAACACTCTGGGGGCTGTAGTGAGACCAGAGGGCAGATCTCTGAATTGGTAATGATTGGCTCCCAGCCAGAAGTGTAGATATCTTCTGGGTCCCCTGTCCATCTTTATATGGTAGTACGCATCCTGAAAATCTATGGAGCACATCCAATTGTCTTGTTCCAGAAAATGGAGTAAAGACTGCAGTGTTACCATCCGGAACTTCGTATTCTTTACCAGCATGTTCAGTCTGCTGAGATCCAAAATTGGTCTCCAGTCCCTTGTCTTTTTTGGAACTAAAAAGAACCTTGAGTAAATTCCGTATCTGATTTGGTCTGCGGGGACTTCTTGGATGATTCTATTTCCAGCAGCCTTTGAATTTCTAGGGTTGCTTGATCCCTGTGACTGGGCTGTATGTCTTGGATCGACTTTGATGGAAGAGGTGGAAGGGAGAAAGGAATGTTGTATTCCCTGGATATGATGGACTGTATCCATTGGTTTTGAGTCATGCCTAGCCAGGCTTTTGGGTACAGTTATAATCTCCCCCCGACTGCCTCCAGAGGTGAACAGGTGGGCCTCCTTTCAGGAGTGCTGGAAGGGTCTACCCGAGAATGTATCTCTGTCACCCTGATTATGCGGACCCCCTTTGCCATGAGGGCGGCATCTTCTGTTGTTATTTCCCCCTCTGCCCCTGGGGGAAAATTCACCATGAGCATCTGGCGAGGCTCCTTTGGATTTCTGGAACCACATTTTTCCTCCCTTCTGACCTTTGAGATAAGGTCTAGTAGGGACGGAGAAACATACTCCCATGGCAGACAGAGTCTTGCCATCCTGCTCTCTCATGGTAAGGGTCTCCTTCACTTTTGACCCGAACAAGGATGAGCCATCAAACGGGGCATCAATAAAGGAAGACTTGAAGGGTTCAGCAAACTCATAAAGATGCATCCAGGAATGTCTCCTCAGAGCTATTCCTGTGCCTACTACCCTGTTCTCTCCATCATCCACATAAAAAAATGAGGCCTGTGGAGGAGTTAGTTATAGAGGTTAAAGTCGCAAGCTGAGAGCTTATCTTGTCAGATACCCCCCAGCTGTAACACCTTGGAGGGTATCTCCTAGCTCCTTAAGGAGATCTCTCTAAAGACGAGTAAAATGGGATAAGTAATTCAGCGACCTAAGGATAAAGGCCGCTGAAGAGAACATACGCTTCCCATATCCATCCATCACTCAAGACTCCTTATTCAGCAAATGGACAGAAGCAGAAGTTTCAGCTAATTCCTTCTTGGTGGCCGCTGCCACCACCGTAGCATCTACTGGGACACCTTTGGTCAAAAACTGTCTGTCTTTCAGGACTGTAAGTAATTTGTTGGGCCTCCTCATAACAGGCTCCACTGACTCTGGAGAGGCCTATGCCTTTTGACTGACTACACCCAGAAGCTGGTCGAAAGGCAGAGACACCCAAGAGGTGGAGAGTCAAGAACCAAATGCTTCCAGGTATACTGACTCATCTTCAGAAGGGGAGACATCCTCAGAGGCTGACCGTGGGGACCCTTCTGAATCCTTTAAGTTGGTATCGGATGTGACAGACTCAGGAGAGTCTATGTGCTTCCTCTTACACGTTCTCTTCTGAGGGACCTCCTCAGGGGGATGTTCTGGGGAGGTTTTGGAAGAGAGGATTTCGCCCATTGGGGCATCCTGGGGCATTGGTTCTCTATGCTGGGGCTGGAGTGATGGTGTAGAGGTTGACACTGGCCCTTGGGGGGAAGAGTAGCTGGAACCGAGGGTGGAGCAGTCTCAGAGGAAAGCATGCTCCTCATCACCTCGAAGGCACCACAATCCGGGGTCGAGAAAGCCTCCAGCTCCGAGGAACTGGGAGATCTCCCCTGCACCAAGGAGAATGGCTCCAATGCTGATGCGGAGGCTGAACTCATCTCCGCTGAAGCCACGAGTGGGAGAGTCAGATCTGACAAGAGTCCAGTTAGATCCCCCCCCCCAAACTGACGAGGGAGTATCGGTCTCCAGACCCCTCGATGGATGACAGCATTGAAGTGGTTGGAGTGCAGATTGGCACCGAAACTCTGGGAATAGATTTCGAGTCTGACGGTTCCACCACTAGGACTTCCAGGCACTTTGGCTCTGAACTCGACTGAGACGGAGGAGGAACCAAAGGTAAAGAAACTACTTGTGTCAGCTCCATGACCGTCTGGGCTGGGCTGGTGTACAAAGCAACCTTCTAACCACCCGCTCCACATCATCATCCAAAAGGCTCCTGGATGATGGAGAGGAATGTGAGCACTTGTGGCTTCTCACCACTGATTGCAGTAAAGGAGACTGTGGCACCAAACGAATCAGATCCAAGGATGGTGACCGGCTCTTTTTTCTACTACTAGATGGTTCCGAAACTGCAAGTGGAACAAACGTAGACTTTTCCTTTTTGGAACTGACAGGTTTTGGATCTGAAGAACTCAATTTTTCAGGTCTTTTTGATGACTGGGAAGCTAGAGCCAAAGAAGTTTTGGGTGATTTGTCTGAAGGTTTGGATGCCTGAGTCCCTTCAACAGCCGAATCAAAAGGCCCCTTTAACAAACCCTAAAGAATTAGCTTAATTTTCTGTTCCTGCAGGACCCTTGAACTAAACACATGACAAATAGAACAAGAATCCTGCAGGTGGATAGCGCCTAAGCAATACACACAACTAGTGTGTCCATCAGTGATTGACATTTTTTGTCAGCAAGAATCACATTTTTTAAAACCAGACTGTTTAGTCTCTTTAGACTTCCTGTCTCTATCAGCCAAAGTTCACAACCAGCAGTGAAAGACCAAGTTAGTAAAAGTTTCATTCAAGTGCAAGGAACCACACTATACTAGCAAGACTACAAAAACAACTACTCTATGAAGAAAAACAACACGTTTTCTTTTTTTCAAGAAGAACAAGAGAGGTAAGAGGAAAAGAAAGTTAAAGGGGAAGAAAATTAGAGGAGGGTCTCTAACTTAAATGATGCACTCCTCTAACCTGAGGAGACGCCTCAAATTTAAATGGTGAAAGGAACAAAGTAGAACCCTCTAACTAAAAATGGACTAAGGAGAGAAAAAAGGAATCCTCTAACTTAAAAGGGGGGCAGCACTAGATAAAGGCCTAAGAGAGAAAAACAATGGCCCACACAAAGCCAGAAACAAAGAGCAGAAAGCACCTTTACTGAAAAAAAAGGAACACTCAAGATACAACAATATAAGGAAATTATTATACTACCTAATTATTAATTAACAACCACACAGAAAGTTAAAGAAAATCCACTTAGCTTAAGCCAGTAAAAAAACAATCCCAAAGCTGCAAGCAGCAAATGAGATCTGGATAACAGTCACTAGGCATCTTGGGATAAGTTGTAGCCTTGAGCCAGTGAAAGTTCTCGAGCTTTAGTATGTGGCCGAGTCAGAACTGATGCTCGGTTCTAAGCCCAACCAGAAAGAATGAAGGTGAGATAGGACAACATAACATGTAATACTTTCAGTCTATGGGGCCTTGGTCAGAGCATTTCTGGAATGCTGCATCCAGTCCTAGAACCCATATAATGAAAAGCGCATCAAGCTGATAGAAGGAATGCAAAGGAATTACTCTAATCACCAGTTGAAGGGAAGGAATATGACTAGAAGAGGTGTGAGGGGGAAAACAAGATATTAGGGCACGTGTGGGTCAGGGAGATATGAATGCACAATTCTGGACAGAAATGACAGACAGGCAAAACAATGGATATAGGCAGCAGAGTATAGGGACTAACTAATCCCTGAATCTCCAAAAGTGTTTTTTTTTTCACAAAGAAGGTTGTGGCACCATGGAATAGACTTCTGAAATGTGTGGTAGAGAAAATATCCACACAGGGGTTGAAGACAGCAAATGCATGAATAAAGTTTGAACAGCTCACAGACACTGCCCCTTTTAAGCTGATGCCCTACTTAACAAGCCAAAGTCTAAATTAGATTTATTATGCTTGCCATATTTAGTATTTTTTGTGAATGGTTGTTTGTTTCATTTTAGTATTCTAACGTGCCTAACTTTATAGATGTGCAAATAAAGATTGATTGATTGACTAGCTGACTAAATGATTGGCAATCTTGCTGGTAGTCTGCACTCTCCTCGATTTTGTATCCCACATGCTCCCAGGTGTTCCCGAACTGTTTCACTTTGTATCCCACATGCTCCCAGGTGTTCCTGAACTGTTTCCCTTTGTATCCCACATGCTTCCAGGTGCTCCTGAACTATTTCCTTTTGTATTATTTCCATCATCATCCCTATAACATACACTTTTGAGTGACGTCAGTACCCTACAATCTCTACTTCGATTCCCTTTCTGTAAAGTGCAGTCACATCTAGCTGTCTATCTGTCTGTCTATCTATCTATCTATCTATCTATCTATCTATCTATCTATCTGTCTGTCTATCTACCTGTCCATCCATCCATCCATCCATCCATCCATCCATCCATCCATCCATCCATCCATCCATCCATCTATCTCAGAGTTGTCCAAATGAGCCAAAGGCCTTTTTTCAGTGAAAACCTGAGAAGGAAAGCTTGAACTTAATATATCAAACTTAAAACATAAATCATAAAATTAAAAACATTACAAGAAAAGGTACATTGTCTGAAAGGTGTAAAATACTGCAAGAAATTATGCTACAATAGATTTGTTGCAGTGATGCAATATCTGGTTCTCTGTAAAGGTACATATTATTTAAGAACATGCTATTTTTGATACAGTATCTGTATAGCATTTACAGACACACAAGCTTGAGCAAAAGGACATAGGTAGTTATTAGACGCGTAGTTGTGGAGGCCATTTAAGAGCCTAGTCCAGTTTCCAAATTGTCCCAAAGTACTGACTGGTTAAGTAACTTACTCAAGGTATTGCAGTAGGCCAATGAAGGCTGTGGAAATCAAATCCTGCACCACAGTAAGCAGCTTGTCACAGCTCATTGCTTTAGTCCTCTGCATCAACTACCACACTATCAGTCTGACATAATAAGATTTCTGACAACCACTACTTTGAGTATTATAGCATGCACTAAATGGAAAATCATAAGAGATTTATAGTATTTCAAAAAAGGGGAGGACAGATGGATAGTACTGAAACAGGTAAGATAGTGTATATGTTAACCTTGGAAAACTTTGAAGAGAGCAAGGCTAGAAAGGTTGTGGGTGTATCAGCAATATAGGGAAGAGGGTAGCTTATATGACAGAAGGTTGGAGATGTATCAGAAATAGAGGAGGGGTACATTGTAAGGTATAAAGTGGGTGGATTGGTAGAGAAGTCTGTAATGAAATAATCATTGATATTTACAATTCCATGTAGATGCGAGGTATGGCTTAAATTTCTGAAAAATATGTTAAGATTTGGTTCAGCTTGAAAGTCTGGAGTTATGAAGTTCCAGAGTTTAGCTATGTATACTGAATATAGTGAGTCACAGTGGTTCAACAATTGTATTATTTTTAGCAGACGTTGGTTTTGGAATCTTAAATTTCTCAGTGGATTATATTTATTGAGTAAAATGTTTACAGAAGGGTGTTTATTAGGTTTGTATATCATGTTGTTATGGTCCTCTGTTAAATCAAAGTAATGTTATTTTGTAGTTCAAGCCATCTCTTCTTTTGCACTGATATACAGTGATGAGTTTTATTTGGCACATTTGTGGCGATTTTGGTTAGTTTAATGCAGAATTCAAGCTAGTTCATATGGCCCCTACCACAAGTCAAAGCAAAAAAATAAAATTAAAAAAAAAAAATCTCTTCTCAAAGTTGAAGTTCCAAAAAAAAAAAAAAAAAAAAAAAGCTATAGTTTGCTACACTTACCAACACTCACCTCATGTTAAGAGTTTCAAAGTGCTTCAGCCCGACCTTCAGTACAGTATTGGCATCATAAATAAGCAGATACTGGATTCCTGCCACACTAATACCTGTTGATTGTACCACCTGCCAGCTTGTGTCTGGGGCAGCCTCCCCCTTCACCTTTCCCTAGTCATGGCTCTCTTTTAATGTAGAGGTGGCCAAGCATGTGTGGGTGTGTTTTGTGTAAGCTGCCTAACAATAAGGATGAACAGAGTAGGCTGCAAAGTACTAGGGTTTCAGCTGTGTAAATATGAATGGTTTCTGTTAGGTATCACTTGGATTTATTCAACAAACCAAGCTGTTTGTTGGTTTTGGCCATTACATATGTTATGTGTTTGCCAAAGAGTAATTTATGATTTACAGTGACTCCCAATATGTATGTGTCAATGACATGTTCAATGTATTACTTAGTGAGTCATTTTGAATTTGGGTGCTTTGTTAGTATAGATCCAAATTACATTATTTTTGTTTGCTGGGGTTTAGTACAAGTCAAGAGACAATGAGACCCTTTTCTACATTGTAGAAGGCTTCTGTGTAGTTTGTTGAAGTTGTACAAGGTTGCTCATTGTGAGCATACTCATATCTCTCAACCTCTTAGAGCAAGAAATCTCGACAAAGCCATAAATAATGGGGGGGGGGCAAAGGCCCTAATAGGGACAGTTTTTAAATATTGCTCTTACAGACTAAAAAAACTTGATAGACTAACACATTTTGCATTTACATGCATTTTCTGAAGGGTATGAAGTCTGAAACAAAAATGTCAGTCATTATTTTCCGATTTGAACCCTCAATTATTGCTAATGATTTGTCAGAAAAAAAAACTATTTTCTGAGAAACAGACCAAAAATATGAGCCAAAACTCTGGACATTCTGTGAAAATCTGTACAGTTCAGAGGTATGATTACTGTACAAGGTTGGTATTTTGAATAATACTATGCATGTCATTAATTAATATATTTAGGGTCCTAAGGATGGAACCTTGGGGTACATCCATAGAAGTAGGTTGAACGGAGGTAAAGCTATGTTTCTAATCGACAGCTTGAAATATGCTGGGAAGGTAACTTCTGAACCAGCTTGGAGTTTTGTTACTTAGGTCCATTTTAGCAAACTTGTGATGGAGTAGGAAGTATAAAACCTTATGTCTGTAAGGTAAACACCTTAACCATTATGTCACTCCCAATCCCCTTAACATAATTCATTAGCACCAGCAATAACCTGAAGTTAGGATCAAACCCTGTGCCTATGAGGGGAAGACCTTAACCATTATACCAAACCCACCTGCTTCAAAAGCCTTTGGAAATCTTAAGGAAGACAGAGGCGGTAAGAAGGCCCTTGATTTCTGTTTTGTTACACTACATTTAAAAAGTTTGTGACATTTTAAGTAACATAGCTATATTGTCACAAAATAAAGTCATGTCTCTCAACTGGCCCATTTTTGAGAAGGTCTAATTTTGCCTCATATCTTTGTCATCCCCCATGCAAAAATGTGATTTTCTGATAAATCTTTAAGCATTGTAGTCAGGCATATGCAGATGACACTTTTCAAGGCTGAAAGAGGTGCATTAAAGGGAAGCTTGTATTACTGCCTGGGGAAAGACAATAGGTCATTCACTGCTTTATAAATTTTTTTTTCATTTTTTTTATTTTTTTCAACAAAACAGGCAGTAATTAGTGGGATTTCTTCATTATACTTTGTTTACTGAGTACATAAAGCATGTGTTACAGTGATGATTAGGATCTTGAAGATTTGTTATGTAAAGCTCTGTCTGCACTAAATTTAAGAAAAATTCATCTTGAAAGTATGTAGATATGGCAACATCTTTCTAGTAATCCTTGCGATTTGTACAAGCAGCAGGATAGGTAAAGGTATATACAAGGCTGATGACTACAAGGATCTTTTTAAGCCTACATCCAACATCCGTTCCACTTGCCATACATGTGGAAGCCTTGTCTGGGCTTGTCTTTTTAAGTCTAGCCATGGATCCCAAATGTACCCAACAGGTTTGGTCCCTTAGAGGTTATTTTTAGGGATTTGTGTAATCTAAGACATGGGTGGTCAAACATTCATAAGTTGTCTCTGTCCATCAGAGACGTAGGTAACAGACCAGGGGTGGATTTCCCATCCACTAGTCTAGGTTATGCCTGAATAGCGTAAGGAAAGAACTCTGCTTCACATGAATGGGAATCCTGTTCCAGAGAAGGGATACTCTTTGAAACATATAACTGTCCCTCCAACATACTCTATTTGTTGCAAGCAAGATTTCAGTCCCTGGACTGGGTAGTTCTGATGCTATTTGTTTTGCAGATATGCAAGAGGTCCATCAGTGTGGGATCCTGAGATGCCTTGTATGCCAGACATAGATAACCCCTCAACAGTCTGTAGGAGACAGCCTATAGTAAAGGAATAGGACCTTGTGGTGATCTGTATAGGACATGCTGTTAAGGGCGTGGATACTTTTTGTGAGGAACCTCTGTGGACATTTCAGTTGCTGCATGTGCCTGGTCAGGTGCATACTGAAGTGGGCATTGTACTTAACAATGGGTCTGACTGCTGAGTACAATAGAACACCGACTTCTGTGGACCTAGATGCTGTACCCTTGACTTCCGTGGACCTTGACACCATACCCTTGACGTCTGTGGACCTAGACGCCGTACCCTTGACTTCCGTGGACCTAGATGCTGTACCCTTAGACGCCATACCCTTGACGTCCGTGGACCTGGATGCCATACCCTTGACTTCCGTGGACATAGATGCCATACCCTTGACTTCCGTGGACCTAGACGCCGTACCCTTGACTTCCGTGGACCTAGACGCCGTACCCTTGCTTATAAGTTGAGCAATATGGAAATATTTTCTTACTGCCTTGGATACATGTTAGTTAAAAGCCAGGTTACTGGCTACATACATCTCCAAATCCCTGACTGCTAGATCTAGTCTTAGGGATGTGCTATTAATGAGGTAGTTTCCTGGGGCAGCTGGCTTTCCAAAGGGTACTACTATGCATTTCTTTGCACTGAGTTCTAAAGCATGTCTATGGCACCAGCTATTTGTCTGTATTAGCTCTTCCAGGAGGATAGTTCTGTCTTGGGGAGATTCTATAACTGTTCCCTCTATTTGTAATTAATTGCTTATTGTTGCCACTGTAAAAATATGCTAATGCTATTATTATTTTTCTCTGAGCTATATTTGTAACTATTAATGTTTCTTAATGTTTCCACTTGGAGCTTTTCTCCCCGGGCCTTTGTTGAAAATGGACATATATCCTGTTGGACCAGCCCGGTCAACAAATGTAAAATAAAATAAAATAAAGGTTGCAATCATCTGAAAACTGGCTCAACCAGAGGCCTTTGATGTTGGCCTTGAAGTCTGAGAAGTAGATGCCAAACAGTAATATTTATTAGTACATTTCTTACTAATAAATATTAAGGAACACTGAGTTTTAGGTAATGAAGCTTGCAGATTCTACACATCTGTTGCAAGATATTTTTACATTTTTCTTAACATTTCTAAAGTTTTCTGGTCTCTCTTCTGATTAGCAAGGCCACTGAAAATATTGCAGGGGTGATTTTTCTGCCACTTTCATGAGTTTAACCTCCTTTACAAAAATGCTCAGCCAAATTAGTGTGTACCACAATTCTTTATTGTGTATTTATTTATTTTTTCTATTACATGACTGCATACCATTAATGTGTTAGTAATTTTTTTTTGGGGGGGGGTCATAAAAGTTGCTCAGCTGTGCAAAGAAAATGGTTGCACAACCCATTTCAGATGACATGGAACACCAGTGATGATGGTCCCACAATTTCATCCGAATTTTATATAGTTTTCCATTCGCTTTGGTTATTAATATGTAATTTATTCTCCAAGAATTCTAAGGTGACTAATATTAGGTACCAATGATTTGTATAGCTACAGTTTCTTGTTCTTTTTAAAGTCCCTTTCCTTTGTGAGAGTGAGAGGACTGCATTTAAGTCCCATATTCAGGGTATTTGCAGTGGTTCATTTTGGTAAATACCCAATTGACTCCTTTAAGAATACAGATCAAAAACTGTTCATATAATAACCCTGCTTTTATGTTATTTTTTCTGCCCCAAATTTATTCACCTTTTTAGCCCCACTACGTATTTATAGGTTCATAGGTGGTTACTAGACTAATGGCACAAGACTCTTACAAGCCTAGCCTATAACACCCAGGATATGACAATATTATATCTCAATTCCCCAGATATGGGATGGGGTAGTATCAGGGTAGTGGGTCTTTGGGTTTTGGAGCCCTGAGTCATTTTACAGATTGCCACTGTCCATACTAGACATGGGTAGGGTTACCACCTGTCCCACTTTTCGAGGGACAGTCCCTCTTTGGGCAGTTGTGTCCTGCAAAGAAATAAAAAAAAAAATGGCAAATGTCCTGAGATTTCAGGACAAACATATTTCCTATATTTTATGCAATAGTTCCATAAAACAGTTATTCTGTATCTGAAACACCTAAATGTGATAAGAAACAGAATAAGCAACTAAAATGCTATAAGAATAAGCTTTTATGCAGGCCAAAAAGTGAAGTTCTGTTCTTTATACTGGCTGTGGGCATGTTTTACCCTGCAAAATTTGATGTTTGTACCAAAAATGTCCCACTTTGAGCATCTGAATAGGTGGCAACCCTAGATATGGGCAGTACACCAGGAGTTAATTTACAGTTTCCCATCCATTTATCCAAATTCTTTTTAAGAGAGTGAGGGATGCACTTTGTTTTATGAAGATGGGAAGTTTAATCCATAGACAAGATAACCTGTGAGCAGGAGCGGTCTTAGGTCAACTGGTGCCCTGGACAAAAGGGCTCCACAGCCCCCCCCACCACACCACCTGGTGCCCCCCCATCCTGGTCTACCTACACCAAATAAATACTGGAAAAGCACCCCTTCTAGAGCTGTGCCCTAAGCGGCCGCCTAATTGGCCTATACCTAAGGCTGGCTATGTCTGTGAGATAAGAATCTGACTCTCCAGCAAGTTCTGCTAGAGCCACAAATAAGGTTCAGGTCCATGGAACACATTACCCTTGTATAATTGTTCTTGTGAATATGTAATATTTTCATCAGAGCTGCATTACAGAATGCCTTGCAGGTCAGGCATAAGTCCCCTCTCAAATGATATGAGATGGCATAAAGGGAAAGAGCCTTTAGTTGGTCTGCATAAGACGTGTGTCTTACACTTTGTATTTTTTTAGTGAGAAACCTCTGGGGCCACTCCAGTTGGTGAAAGTCGATGGTTAGGTACATGCAGAAGGCAGCATTGTACTCGATTATGGGCCTGATGATGGCTGAATACAATGATATTATGCCTTTCTTTGATCTTGATGCCACACCTTTACTTATAAGTTGACCCACACAGAATAATTTCCTCACTACTGTAGCCACCTGCTGGTCAGAGTTTAGGTTGCTATCTATCTGTGTTCCTAGGTCCCTTACCACTGGGTCTACCTTTAGGGGTGTGCCATCAATATTATAATTTGCAGGGATATCTGATTTACTGAAGGGCATGATTATGCATTTCTTAGCATTTAGTCTCAGACCATGGTTTTCACACTAGTCGTCTGTCATTTTTAGGCCTGTTTGTAGGATGTGAACATTGTTTGGGGATTCAGGGATTGCTTCCAGCTTACAATCATTAGTGAATTGGTGAGTTAGAGGCCCCTAATGCTGGTCTTCACTCCAGACAAAGTCTTTATTTCCCTTATGCGTGTTACTGAAGATCTTTTTTTTCTTTTGACATTTGTCTACTTAACTGCCTTACCCTGATCCTTCTGTCTTAATTTAAAACTATGTCATTTGAGAACCACTGTGATTTCTTTTTCCTTCCTTTTAGATTTTTAAATTAGACTGAGATTCATAGAAATTGTTTCAGGGTAGAATTTGGCTTGTGATGTAATGGCAAAATATATTGAAGTGCAAAACACATGGATAAATAATTAGGGACATATTGCACAAGTAGGCAGAAAGTTGTGTTTTAAGGAGCTAGGTGAAGAGGAAAGGTAGTAGCAAACTTTATTTATTTTCTAGTGGGCTTGATGGTGTAGCTTGATTTTTTAGCTTTCGGAGAACCCCTCTGAATGCAGTGAACCTTCTCTAAGTGACAGCCAGCATCAGGAGCTGGAGTGAAGCAGGTGCTTAAACAATCATAAACGCTGATCACACTAGAATTTTTCCTAGCCCTATATCACCCTACCCCCAACACACATACGTGCACACACACACACACACACACACACACACACACACACACACACACACACACACACACACACACACACACAAATATGCACACACACACACACATGCACACACGCAGCACACAGACACACACAGCGCACACACAAACACACACGCGCGCACACACAAGCACACACAAACACATACACACAGCACACGCACACAACACACGCACACAGCACACACACACACACACACACACACACACACACACACACACACACACACACATGCACACACAGACACACACACACACACACACACACACACACACATACACACAGCACACGCACACAACACACGCACACAGCACACACACACACACACACACACACACACACACACACACACACACACACACACACACTCGAAAGACCAGTCAACTAGCTCCCAGCAAGTTGGACACATTTCTAATTCCATGAAAGGTGTGGAAAGGGTGGTACTGGAAAGTAGGAAAAGGGGCATAGCAAGCAGCAGAACACACAGCAAGAACTGAATAAGGTAAAGAAGAGTTGAAGGAATGATAAGGCACATATGTTTTGTGGAGAAGACCCCAGTTTATGTATATATAGATAAAGTCAAAGTAAACTTTATTGTCATTCAGACTTCACACAACAGAGCAAACTGAACAACATTTCATTTATCCATACTCGATGTGCAAAACTTCACAAGAACCAAATAATGGAAATAAAATCCACAAACCACGATAACACCAAATAATCCAAAAGGTACAGTACCAGTGAAGCAATAATACAACCACTTTATTCAGCGACACAGCAAACAAATTATAAAGCACACCAAACCAAGCTATTATATAAAAATCCAAGTTGTGTACAAAAGATTTTTTCTTTGCACTATACTGTTAGCTTTCCGATCTGCTTCCGTAAACTGTTTATGGTATAAATTTTCCCACTGATCAAATACTAGATCTTCAGTTACATTCTTATTCAATTTCTCAACCATTTCTATCTATTTACATAATTTCTCATCATTCTTTTTCACTAATACTTTCATATATTCAATACCAAAGCAATTAAACAATTTTTCAAATTCTTCACAATTACATTCATTTAATTCAATGCCCATTGTTTTTTAAAAAAATCTAAGTCCCTTAGGGACTATATTTAAAGTTATACATTTGTTCAAATAGGCATTGTCAGTCTTTATACCTCTTATTATACCTATATTTTTCCCCAACGCATAAATGTTCTCCCTTAAAGTTCCACAGCTACACTCTGCAGCCTCTTTGCCTATTGCATCATTGCTTTTAACATTTTCAAAACATACATCAGCTAATAAAAACTCATCCAATTTATCTCTAAATCCATTAATACAAATATTGTTTCTACTGTCCGTTTTAGCTTGTGTATCAGCTCTTGGACTAGAGCTTTGTTGAACAGTCCTATTAGTAACGTTTTTACTACTAGTGACGGCAGAAGGAGAAAATTTACCTGCCATCACTCGCTTCGGTTTGGTTCCTATACGTTTTGATTCATCGTCTATATTGTAAAGTGAAAAATCAAAAGTAAAATCTTTCTCAGTTAGTTTACTGTTGTCCTGAGTCCTATTCCAAATGTCAATTCCATTTCGTTGTTGTGACACTGAGCCTGCCGAACGCTGACCATTTGGTATTTCAAAGTCACCCTCACTCAAACTAGACAGTTCTCCATTTCCATATGAATAGGTAGCTACTGTTCATTTAGGCTCTAGCTGAGACATTAGATCCAGTAATCGGGTTACTTCTCCTTTAAGGGACGTTACCTCCATCCGTAACTCACTGATTTCATCTGTGCTGCTGGGCGTACGCTTCCCGGTAGCTTTTTCCCCCTGGATATCCATGACAACGAACCAAATAATGGAAATGAAATCCACAAACCACGATAACACCAAATAATCCAAAAGGTACAGTACCAGTGAAGCAATAATACAACCACTTTATTCAGCGACACAGCAAACAAATTATAAAGCACACCAAACCAAGCTATTATATAAGTAGAAACAATATTTGTATTAATGGATTTAGAGATAAACTGGATGAGTTTTTATTAGCTGATGTATGTTTTGAAAATGTTAAAAGCAATGATGCAATAGGCAAAGAGGCTGCAGAGTGTAGCCGTGGAACTTTAAGGGAGAACATTTATACGTTGGGGAAAAAATATAGGTATAATAAGAGGTATAAAGATTGGCAATGCCTATTTGAACAAATGTATAACTTTAAATATCGTCCCTAAGGGACTTAGATTTTAAAAGAAAAACAATGGGCATTGAATTAAATTAATGTAATTGTGAAGAATTTGAAAATTTGTTTAATCACTTTGGTATTGAATATATGAAAGTATTAGTGAAAAAGAATGATGAGAAATTATGTAAATACATAGAAATGGTTGAGAAATTGAATAAGAATGTAACTGAAGATCAAGTATTTGATCAGTGGGAAAATTTATACCATAAACAGTTTACGGAAGCAGATCGGAAAGCTAACATTATAGTGCAAAGAAAAAATCTTTTGTACACAACTTGGATTTTTATATAATAGCTTGGTTTGGTGTGCTTTATAATTTGTTTGCTGTGTCGCTGAATAAAGTGGTTGTATTATTGCTTCACCGGTACTGTAAACTTCACAAGAAGCATATCAACAGACATTACTACAGACATGACACCAAAAACATTTTACAAATCGAAAACAGTACAATATTACACAAAATTCCAACAGTTATCAATATTGCACAAGAAGGCTAGTTTTGCTTCGGTTGGTTTATTGCACCAAAATATGAGATGCGATTAGCATTTGAGTTATTGGGGAAAAATATGAGTTCTCATCAACGTAGATCTCTGCTAGACCTGATGGCTATCATCATATGTGTTGTTAGTAGAGTTGAAGTCTGATGGCCTGTGGAAAGAAGCTCTTAGTGCATCTGGTGGTTTTGCACTGCATTCTATGATAGCACTTGTCAGATAATAGAAAGGAAAACAGTCCATGGGCAGGGTGAGTGAAGTCCCTGACTATTTTAGTGGCTCTGCTGAGACATTGAGACAGGTATAGGCCCTGAATAGACGGAAGAGTGGTCCTAATAATTTTCTTGGCCACTTTTGCCACCCTTTGGAGAGACTTCTAGTCTGAAGCAGAGCAGTTTCCATACCATACTGGAAGACTGTTTAATGAGATGCCTTCTATAGTGCCCCTGTAGAAAGTTGTGAAAACAGGAGGTGGAAGGTTTGCTCTTCTTATTCTTCACAGAAAATGGAGATGCTGTTGTGCCTACTTGACGATGGAATTTGTGTTTATGGACCATGACAAGTCCTCTGCGATATATTCCCTCTTTTTACCCTCTCCACTGTTTCTCTGTGGATTGTGAGTGGAGGGTGCAATCCATGGTTCCTTCTGAAGTCAACAATTATCTCCTTGGTCTTGTTCACCTTTAGTGTCAGGTTGTTGTTGTCGCACAACACAGACATGACACCAAGTTGTTGACCTTCTCTCGGCAGGTTGTTTCATCTTCATTGCTGATGAGACCCACAACTGTTGTGTCATCTGCAAACTTAATGAGGGGGAGCAGTGGAAGGCATGAAGGGTGAGGAAAGGAAGAGAGGTTAGGCAGCATGACAAGCCAACTCAGATGGAAATGTACAGAAAAACAGGGGTGAGCATGCATACATAAAGGAGCAGACATGGGGTACAGAAAAAACAGAGGTGAGTCTGCATACGTAAAGGAGCAGACATAGGGTACAGAAAAATAGGGGTGAGTGCGCATACATAAAGGAGCAGACATGGGATACAGAAAACAGGGGTGAGTGTGCATACGCAAAGGAGCAGACATGGAGTACAGAAAAACAGGACTGAGTGTGTATACGTAAAGGAGCAGACACGGGGTACAGAAAACAGGGGTGAGTGTGCATACATAAAGGATCAGGCATGGGGTACAAAAAAAAGGGATGAGCTTGTATATGTAAAGGAGCAGACATGGGGTACAGAAATACAAGGATGAGTGTGTTATATGTAAAGGAGCAGACATGGATTACAGAAAAACAGGGGTGAGTGTGCATAAATGAGTGCAACCTATGATATTTGGCATACCAAAGGTCCACAAGTCCATTAGTTATCCCCCTTTGTGTCCTAAGGGTGACACTGGTGGATTGGTGACACAACCTTTGGGTATTTATATAGAAAACAAGGTTAAGCCTTTTTTAAACAATTTTAAATATTTGTTAAAAGATTTGTGGTACTGTTAAGCAAATTGTCACCTGACACATTTTCAGATGCAGACTTCTTTGTGACACTGAATGTGTGGACTTATTTTCTTCCATTCCTCATGGAACTGAACTTGATTGGTTTAGAGATGTGTTGTGTGGTTGTGAACTCTGAACTAACGATGAATTCAATGTTATATGTGAATTCATAGAAGTGATCTTGTTTATTATTTTATGGGCAGCCACGGTGGTGCAGCGGTTAGTGTTGCCACCTCATAGCAAGAGGTTCTCCAGTTCAATTCTCGGCTGGGGTGCCTTCTGTGTGGAGTCTGCATGTCCTCCCTGTGATCTCGTGGTTTCCTCCGGGTGCTCTGGTTTTATCCCAAAGACATGCAGTAGGTGGATTGGACACTCTAAATTGGCCCTAGGTGCGTGTGTGTGTGTGTGTGTGTGTGTGTGTGTGTGTGTGTGTGTGTGTGTGTGTGTGTGTGTGTGTGTGTGTGTGTGTGTGTGTGTGTGTGTGTGTGTGTGTGTGTGTGTGTGTGTGTGTGTGTGTGTGTGTCTTCTGTGGAAGGTTGGGTGCCGGGCTGGCAACTCGACACTGTAAAACTCCACTGCCAATCATAAGTAGACAGATGATCTGCTGTGGCAACCCCTAACTGGGAAATGCCGGAAGAAGAAAAGATCTTGTGTATTATTTTATATACTTTTAAAGAGAATACTTACATCAGTTTGTAGGAGTTGCTTTGGGCACTGCATGCACTTCATGTTATGACAATTTAGTATTAAGTTACTGGGAAAATAATTCTGTTCACAATTAAAAGTTTATAAATTGATGGAATTGTTATTTTAGATTTTTGGATGACATTTTTAGTTTTTGGAAGAGTTCAGATGAAATGTTGGAAGAGTTTATTAACTACCTTGAGTCCACTAGTATTTTTTGGAAATGTACTTGTTAGAAGTCGACATCTGCAATGAATTACTTAGATGTTATTGTTTTTAAAGATACAGTAGATTGTTTTGGTTCTGCCCTACATAAGAAATCTATATATTCCAATACATTATTGCCCTTCGATAACAATCCTCTCTTTCAGAAAAAAAAGTTTAGTGAAAGGAGAAGTTCATCTTGCAAGAATGATTTCACTATACGATCGTTTTTTATTGGAGTGACAAAAATTAAGAGATGTTTTTGGAGGGGGTATATGTACCTGAATTTATTGATAACATTTATGGTGAAGAGTATAGGAAAAGGTGTGATGGGGCATATATCCCTTTATTAGGGTTGGCTACCGTATCATTTCACAAGGGCGATAGGACATTGGAGAGTTCAGCAAGGCCATTGTTCTGAAATACGATAATCTATGAAGACATGCTCACAGCAGTGTTGAAAAGCACTGGGATATTTTTCAATACTTCCCTAACATTACTGATTTAAGTCTTAGGCCAAGATTTCC
This sequence comes from Protopterus annectens, assembly GCF_019279795.1. Lineage (NCBI taxonomy): Eukaryota > Metazoa > Chordata > Ceratodontiformes > Protopteridae > Protopterus > Protopterus annectens. Next base: position 877,113,731 of record NC_056733.1, read on the forward strand.
ATATAAAAGGACCAATACATTAAACATTTTTTGAACATAAGAAATGTGTAGGTCAAATAAATCTGAAAAAGAAGGACACACACCAAAATGTGTGGTTCCTGCAATAAATGTAGTTTTGTTTCATCTATGGCTTAAATCTTGAAACATATGGATTGCTTAGTATTAAGGGATGATTTAACTGTGGTACTCCAGGTATAGTGTGAGTATAGTGCATCTAGTGAAAACTTATTATGTTGCTAAGACTGAGGACTTTAAGAAAGAGTATTTATGAGCATGAAAACAATATGATAAAAAAGGACAGTACCAGTACATTGTGTACAAGTTTGAAAAGGTGTCATATTACAGGAATAGAGAAAATAGAAATGTGTGTGTGTGTGTGTGTGTGTGTGTGTGTGTGTGTGTGTGCGTGTGTGTGTGTGTGTGTGTGTGTGTGGGGGGGGGGTTATGGGAAGAAAGATTATAAAGCTGTTAATTAAAATGGCAGTTGAGATGGGGGCAAACATCCTGGTACCAATGATTACATTTGCCTTAGCAGGTTTTAGCCTTAAAAACTGCAAGGCTGTGACTATAAATGTTTGGTTTGCTTTCTACATTTGTACAATTTTTAGTATATTTTATGATTATTACTGTTGATATTATAACATTTAAAATCCATTTTGACTGATATAAGATAAACTGTTTTTATATGGAGCTTTTCTCACAATGCCTCCATTGGAAATGGGCAGTTTCTGGCCCAGTCAGACTTTCCCGGCAAACAAATGTCAACTAAATAAATAAATGATGTGCTTTTTTTATCTGACATTTCTACACTTATTCTGCGTATTTTGCATTAGCATTCATGCTCAGGTTTTGTCAGTGTTGAGTTAAGAATATTTTATTTAAACTGAGCTGTTTATTTGATCCACCACATTCTGAGGAAATCTATTTACAGATGAAAGCACTTAATCTGCCTTTTTATTAATAGTATTATTAAAGCTGTTTCTGTTGCGGATACACACATGGACTGGCTTGCTTTCCTATATTACCACAGGCCTGTTTCTTTGTCTATCTTGTTTTACTTTGTTGTGGTACAGCTCTTGGGCTCTAGAGGTGGAAAAGTTTGAGAAGAGCAAAAAAGAAAAAGTGGCAGATGAGATTCAATGAACTCAAATGAAAAAAAAGCTCACTTGGGTCACAACGACCCTAGTATGAAATGTTCAGCAGGGAGGGAGACGAGTACTGATACGAGAAAAAGTGCAGGGAAAGGAACTGGAGATGTTGATCACACATGGCTTGGGAAACTGGCAGCAAAGGGAAATGACAGTGGCAACAGCAAACAGAATGTTATGGTATATCGTCAAAGGTATTGATTCCAAAAGCTGAGAAAAATAAGTTATGTCCTCACCATAATGTTTCATGTTTGTTGTCCATGATCTCGCCTTTATTCTTGCTAGTTGGGCTCAAAACTAAGCATTGGTTCTGACTCAGCTGCATATTAAAGCTCGAGAGCTTTCACTGGCTCGAGGCTACAATCTATCCCAAGATGTCTAGCTACTGTTACCCAGATTTCATTTGAGAAACTAATCACTAGACAATGCCAACCAATACAATAACTGTAACAGATGCGCTGCCCATAATTTGAAAGGCATGAAGGGAATCAGGAAATTTACAGCCAATATTAGCAACTTCCTCTCGATCCTCCAGGAAGGGGGAAGGAGGGGTGGGATGCAAGAATGAAAGTGAGATCATGGACAACAAACATGGAACGTTATGGTGAGTACATAATGTCTTTCTGTTATGTTCTATCTCGCCTTCATTCTTGCTGGTTGGCACAGCATCCCCAGCACCTTCTTTCTCAGGTGGCTCAAGGGAATAAACTCTTCAGAACAATGGAACCAAAGGATGCCCTGTTCTGGGAGGCCACATCTACTTTGTAATGAGTGATAAAGGTATGAGGGTTAACCCATGTAGCTGCAGCACAAATTGAATCCAAAGGGAGTCTAGCTTGAAAGGCAGTGGAAGTGGACATAGCTCTAGTTGAATGTCCTCTAATTTTCCCTAGCAGCTGTTTATTCTGAGAGCTATAGACATAAGTGATGATATCTGTAAGCCATTTTGATAAGGTGACTTTTCAAACTGAAGTACCTTTTCTATTTTCTGAAAATGAAACAAACAGTTGGTCAGATTTTTTAAATTCCTTGGTCCTATGTAAGTAAAAGCGTAGCTGTCTATGTATGTCCAGTTGGTGAAGCTTGTATTCAGCCTTGCTGCCATGATTAGGGAAAAATACAGGTAACTCGATAGACTGATTTAAATTGGCCTCAGAACAAACTTTTGGCAGAAAGGAAGGATTTGTTCTGAGGGAAACTCTGTCTTTGTTGAAAATCCGATAGGAAAGATGAATAGATAGAGCTTGCAGTTCTGAAACCCTCCTAGTGGAGGTAATGGCTGTTAAAAAGATTGTCTTCCAAGATAAGAACTTCAGTGAACAAGAGGAGGCTAGTTCAAAAGGAGAAAGAGTTAAGGATGATAACACCAAATTGAGGTCCCAAGGAAGTGGTGGTTCTCTTAAGGGAGGTCTTAAAAGGAATTTACCCCTGAGAAAAGCTTTGCATAATCTACGGGACATTATACTGGATCCCATGTCTCCTACGTGGTAGTTATATATGGCAGCCAGTTGTTAATTTGTCTGCTATTATGTTGGATTTCCCTGGGATGTGTGTTGCAGTCAGAAAACATTGAGAAGAAATTGCCCATTGCCATTCTCTCTGAGCCTCCTGACAGAAGGGCTAGGATCTGGTTCCCCCTTGTTTGTTGATGTACCACACCACGGACATATTTTCTGCTTTTATTGCAATAGTACCTATTGGAAGAGAACTCTGAAATGCTTGAAATGCCAGAAGCACCGCCCTCATCTCTAGAACATTGATGTGCAAGTGGTACTTGTGTTCTTGCCAAATGTCTTGGACAGTCTGTCCCAAATAATGCCCCCCATCTGGAAAGCATCCATGGTCACTGTAGCTACAGGTTGGGGGAGAACAAACTGCCTATTGTTACCTGAGTGGACTGAAGCCACCATTGTTGGTCCCTCTTGCAGGTGTCCATAATGAGATTCTTGTGTGACATGGGCAACTCCTGCATAGACCACTGAGCAAAAAGTAGCCACTGTAGCACTCTCATGTGTAGACACACCAGTGGGAGTAATGTTATTGTAGCTGCCATTGAACCCAGAACCTTAAGGACAAATTTTGCCTGCACTTTTTTCTTCATGAGCAATATTGACACCTGATGGCGCAGTGTTTGGACTCTTTCGTAAGGCAGTTTTGCCACCATGTCTTTTGTGTTTAAGTCTGCCCATATAAAGGTAATATGCTGTAATGGCAACAAGGAGAGTTTTCTAAATTTATAGTAATGCCCAGCTTTGAGTAGAGATGAATGGTGGTGTCTCTTGTCCTGATTAGTAGATGCTCAGTGGTGGTGGTCAGGAGCCAGTCGTCTAAGTATGGAAACACCCGGATCCTTGACGCCTCAGGTGAGCCGTAACTACTGCCATGCATTTGGTAAACACTCTGGGGGCTATAGTGAGACCAAAAGGGCAGAGCTCTGAACTGGTAATGACTGGCTCCCAGCCGGAAGCATTGATATCTTCTGGATCACCTGTCCATCTTTATATGGTAGTACGCATCCTGAAAATCTATGGAGCACATCCAATTGTCTTGTTCCAGAAAAGGGAGTAAAGACTGAAGTGTTACCATCCAGAACTTTGTATTCTTTACCAGCTTGTTCAGTCTGCTGAGATCCAAAATTGGTCTCCAGTCCCCTGTCTTTTTTAGAACTAAAAAGAACCTTGAGTAAATTCCATATCCAATTTGGTCTGCGGGGACTTCTTGGATGACTCTATTTCCAGCAACCTTTGAATTTCTAGGGTTGCTTGATCCCTGTGACTGGGCAGTATGTCTGGGATAGACTTTGATGGAGGAGGTGGAAGGGAGAAAGGAATGTTGTATTCCCTGGATATGATGGACTGTACCCATTGATTTTGAGTCATGTCTAGCCAGGCTTTTGGGTACAGTTATAATCTCCCCCCGACTGCCTCCAGAGGTGAACAGGTGGGTTTCCTTTCAGGAGTGCTGGAAGGGTCTACCCGAGAATGTATCTCTGTCACCCTGATTATGCGGACCCCCTTTGCCATGAGGGTGGCATCTTCTGTTGTTATTTTCCCCTCTGCCCCTGGGGGAAAATTCACCATGAGCATCTGGCGAGGCTCCTTTGGATTTCTGGAACCACATTTTTCCTCCCTACTGACCTTTGAGATAAGGTCTAGTAGAGACGTAGAAACATACTCCCATGGCAGACAGAGTCTTGCCATCCTGCTCACTCCTGGTAAGGGTCTCCTTCACTTTTGACCCGAACAAGGATGAGCCATCAAACGGGGCGTCAATAAAGGAAGACTTGAAGGGTTCAGCAAACTCATAAAGACGCATCCAGGAATGTCTCCTCAGAGCTATTCCTGTGCCTACTACCCTGTTCGCTCCATCATCCACCTAAGAAATGAGGCCCGTGGAGGAGTTAGTTATAGAGGTTAAGGTCACAAGCTGAGAGCTTATCTTGTCAGATACCCCCCAGCTGTAACACCTTGGAGGGTATCTACTAGCTCCTTAAGGAGATCCCTCTAAAGACGAGCAAAATGGGATAAGTAATTTAGCAACCTAAGGATAAAGGCCGCTGAAGAGAACATACACTTCCCATATCTGTCCATCATTCGAGACTCCTTATTCAGTAGATGGACAGATGCAGAAGTTTCAGCTAATTCCTTCTTGGTGGCTGCTGCCACCACCATAGCATCTACTGGGACACCTTTGGTCAAAAACTGTCTGTCTTCCAGGACTGTAAATAATTTGTTGGGCCTCCTCAGAACAGGCTCCACTGACTCCGGAGAGGCCTATGCCTTTTGACTGACTACACCCAGAAACTGGTTGAAAGGCAGAGACACCCAAGAGGTGGAGAGTCAAGAACCAAATGCTTCCAGGTATACTGACTCATCTTCAGAAGGGGAGACATCCTCAGAGGGTGACTGTGGGGACCCTTCTGAATCCTTTAAGTTGGTATTAGATGTGACAGACTCAGGATAGTCTATGTGCTTCCTCTTACACGTTCTTTTCTGAGGGACCTCCTCAGGGGGATGTTCTGGGGAGGTATTGGAAGAGAGGGTTTCGCCCATTGGGGCATCCTGGGGCATTGGTTGTCTATGTTGGGGCTGGAGTGATGGTGTAGAGGTTGACACTGGCCCTTGGGGGGAAGAGTAGCTGGAACCGAGGGTGGAGCAGTCTCAGAGGAAAGCATGCTCCTCATCACCTCAAAGGCACCACAATCCTGGGCTGAGAGAGCCTCCAGCTCTGAGGAACTGGGAGATCTCCCCCACACCAAGGAGAATGGCTCCAAGGCTGATGTGGAGGTTAAACTCATCTGCGCTGAAGCCCCGAGTGGGAGAGTCAGATCCGACAAGGGTCCAGTTAGATCCCCCCCCCCTGAACTGATGAGGGAGTATCGGTCTCCAGACCCCTCGATGGATGACAGCATTGAAGTGGTTGGAGTGCAGATTGGCACCGAAACTCTGGGAATAGATTTAGAGTCCGACGGTTCCACCACTAGGACTTCCAGGCACTTTGGTTCTGAACTCGACTGAGACAGAGGAGGAACCAAAGGTAAAGAAACTACTTGTGTCAGCTCCATGACCGTCTGGGCTGGGCTGGTGAGAACTTTTGCCAGGGCCAGTGTACAAAGCAACCTTCTAACCACCCGCTCCACATCATCATCCAAAAGGCTCCTTTATGACGGAGAGGAATATGAGCACTTGTGGCTTCTCACCACCGATTGCAGTAAAGGAGACTGTGGCACCAAACGAATCAGATCCAAGGATGGTGACAGGCTCTTTTTTCGACTACTAGACCATTCCAAAACTGCAAGTGGAACTGACGTAGACTTTTCCTTTTCGAAACTGACAGGTTTTGGATCTGAAGAACTCAATTTTTCAGGTCTTTTTGATGACTCGGAAGCTAGAGCCAAAGAAGTTTTGGGTGATTTGTCTGAAGGTTTGGATGCTTGAGTCCCTTCAACAGCCGAATCAAAAGGCCCCTTTAACAAACCCTGAAGAATTAGCTTAATTTTCTGTTCCTGCAGGACCCTTGAACTAAACACATGGGAAATAGAACAGGAATCTTGCAGGTGGATAGTGCCTAAGCAATACACACAACTAGTGTGTCCATCAGTGATTGAAATTTTTTGTCAGCAAGAATCACACTTTTTAAAACCAGACTGTTTAGTCTCTTTAGACTTCCTGTCTCTATCAGCCAAAGTTCACAACCAGCAGTGAAAGACCAAGTTAGTAAAAGTTTCATTCAAGTGCAAGGAACCACACTATACTAGCAAGACTACAAAAACAACTACTCTATGAAGAGAAACAACAAGTTTTCTTTTTTGAAGAAGAAGAAGAGAGGTAAGAGGAAAAGATAGTTAAAGGGGAAGAAAGTTGGAGGAGGGTCTCTAACTTAAATGATGCACTCCTCTAACCTGAGGAGATGCCTCAAATTTAAATGGTGAAAGGAACAAAGTAGAACCCTCTAACTAAAAATGGACTAAGGAGAGAAAAAAGGAATCCTCTAACTTAAAAGTGGGGCAGCACTAAGGCCTAAGAGAGAAAAACAATGGCCCACACAAAGCCAGAAACAAAGAGCAGAAAGCACCTTTACTGAAAAAAAAGGAACACTCAAGATACAACAATATAAGGAAATTATTATACTACCTAATTATTAATTAACAACCACACAGAAAGTTAAAGAAAATCCACTTAGCTTAAGCCAGTAAAAAAACAATTCCAAAGTTGCAAGCAGCAAATGAGATCTGGATAACAGTTACTAGGCATCTTGGGATAAGTTGTAGCCTCGAGCCAGTGAAAGTTCTCGAGCTTTAGTATGTGGCCGAGTCAGAACTGATGCTCGGTTCTAAGCCCAACCAGAAAGAATGAAGGTGAGATAGGACAACATAACATGTAATACTTTCAGTCTATGGGGCCTTGGTCAGAGCATTTCTGGAATGCTGCATCCAGTCCTAGAACCCATATAATGAAAAGCGTATCAAGCTGATAAAAGGAATGCAAAGGAATTACTCTAATCATCAGTTGAAGGGAAGGAATATGACTAGAAGAGGTGGGAGGGGGAAAACAAGATATTAGGACACGTGTGGGTCAGGGAGATATGAATGCACAATTCTGGACAGAAATGACAGACAGGCAAAATAATGGATATAAGCAGCAGAGTATAGGGACTAACTAATCCCTGAATCTCCAAAAGTTTTTTTTTTTTCCACAAAGAAGGTTGTGGCACCATGGAATAGACTTCAGAAATGTGTGGTAGAGAAAATATCCACACAGGGGTTGAAGACAGCAAATGCATGAATAAAGTTTGAACAGCTCACAGCCACTGCCCCTTTTAATCTAATGCCCTACTTAACAAGCCAAAGTCTAAATTAGATTTATTATGCTTGCCATATTTAGTATTTTTTGTGAATGGTTGTTTGTTTCATTTTAGTATTCTAACGTGCCTAACTTTATAGATTTTCAAATAAAGATTGATTGATTGACTAGCTGACTGAATGATTGGCAATCTTGCTGGTGGTCTGCACTCTCCTTGATTTTGTATCCCACATGCTCCCAGGTGTTCCTGAACTATTTCCCTTTGTATTATTTCCATCATCTTCCCTATAACATACACTTTTGAGTGATGTCAGTACCCTGCAATCTCTACTTCGAGTCCCTTTCTGTAAAGTGCAGTTACATCTAGCTGTCTATTTATCTATTTATCTATCTCTCTGTCTGTCTATCTACCTGTCCATCCATCCATCCATCCATCCATCCATCCATCCATCCATCCATCCATCCATCCATCCATCTATCTCAGAGTTGTCCAAATGAGCCAAAGGCCTTTTTTCAGTGAAAACCTGAGAAGGAAAGCTTGAACTTAATATATCAAACTTAAAACATAAATCATAAAATTAAAAACATTACAAGAAAAGGTACATTGTCTGAAAGGTGTAAAATACTGCAAGAAATTATGCTACAATAGATTTGTTGCAGTGATGCAATATCTGGTTCTCTGTAAAGTTACATATTATTTAAGAACATGCTATTTTTGATACAGTATCTGTATAGCATTTACAGACACACAAGCTTGAGCAAAAGGACATAGGTAGTTATTAGACGCGTAGTTGTGGAGGCCATTTAGGAGCCTAGTCCAGTTTCCAAATTGTCCCAAAGTACTGCCTGGTTAAGTAACTTACTCAGGGTATTACAGTAGGCCAATGAAGGCTGTGGAAATCAAACCCTGCACCACAGTAAGCAGCTTGTCACAGCTCATTGCTTTAGTCCTCTGCATCAACTACCACAATATCAGTCTGACTTATAATAAGATTTCTGACAACCACTACTTTGAGTATTATAGCATGCACTAAATGGAAAATAATAAGAGATTTATAGTATTTCAAAAAAGGGGAGGACAGATGGATAGTACTGAAACAGGTAAGATAGTGTATATGTTAACCTTGGTAAACTTGGAAGAGAGCAAGGCTAGAAAGGTTGTGGGTGTATCAGCAATATAGGGAAGAGGATAGCTTATATGACAGAAGGTTGGAGATGTATCAGAAATAGAGGAGGGGTAGATTGTAAGGTACAGAGTGGGTGGGTTGGTAGAGAAGTCTGTAATGAAATAATCATTGATATTTACAATTCCATGTAGATGCGAGGTATGCCTTAAATTTCTGAAAAATATGTTAAGATTTGGTTCAGCTTGAAAGTCTGGAGTTATGAAGTTCCAGAGTTTAGCTATGTATACTGAATATAGTGAGTCACAGTGGTTCAACAATTGTATTATTTTTAGCAGACGATGGTTTTGGAAACTTAAATTTCTAGGTGGATTATATTTATTGAGTAAAATGTTTACAGAAGGGTGTTTAATAGGTTTGTATATCATGTTGTTATGGTCCTCTGTTAAATCAAAGTAATGTTATTTTGTAGTTCAAGCCATCTCTTCTTTTGCACTGATATACAGTGATGAGTTTTATTTGGCACATTTGTGGCGATTTTGGTTAGTTTAATGCAGAATTCAAGCTAGTTCATATGGCCCCTACCACAAGTCAAAGCAAAAAAATAAAATAAAAAAAAAAAATCTCTTCTCAAAGTTGAAGTTCCAAAAAAAAAAAAAAAAAAAAAAAAGCTATAGTTTGCTACACTTACCAACACTCACCTCATGTTAAGAGTTTCAAAGTGCTTCAGCCCGACCTTCAGTACAGTATTGGCATCATAAATAAATGCAGATACTGGATTCCTGCCACACTAATACCTGTTGATTGTACCACCTGTCAGCTTGTGTCTGGGGCAGCCACCCCCTTCACCTTTCCCTAGCCATGGCTCTCTTTTAATGTAGAGGTGGCCAAGCATGTGTGGGTGTGTTTTGTGTAAGCTGCCTAACAATAAGGATGAACAGAGTAGGCTGCAAAGTACTAGGGTTTCAGCTGTGTAAATATGAATGGTTTCTGTTAGGTATCACTTGGATTTATTCAACAAACCAAGCTGTTTGCTGGTTTTGGCCATTACATATGTTATGTGCTTGCCAAAGAATAATTTATGATTTACAATGACTCCCAATATGTATGTGTCAATGACATGTTCAATGTATTACTTAGTGAGTCATTTTGAATTTGGGTGCTTTGTTAGTATAGACCCAAATTACATTATTTTGTTTGTTGGGGTTTAGTACAAGTCAGGAGACAATGAGACCCTTTTCTACATTGTAGAAGGCTTCTGTGTAGTTTGTTGAAGTTGTACAAGGTTGCTCATTGTGAGCATACTCATATCTTTCAACCTCTTAGAGCAAGAAATCTCAACAAAGCCATAAATAATGGGGGGGGGGCAAAGGCACTAATAGGGACAGTTTTTAAATATTGCTCTTACAGACTAAAAAAACTTGATAGACTAACACATTTTGCATTTACATGCATTTTCTGAAGGGTATGAGGTCTGAAACAAAATTGTCAGTCATTATTTTCTGATTTGAACCCTCAATGACTTGCTAATGATTTGTCAGAAAAAAAAAACAATTTTCTGAGAAACAGACCAAAAATATGAGGCAAAACTCTGGACATTCTGTGAAAATCTGTACAGTTCAGAGGTATGATTACTGTACAAGGTTGGTATTTTGAATAATACTATGCATGTCATTAATGAATATATTTAGGGTCCTAAGGATGGAACCTTGGGGTACATCCATAGAAGTAGGTTGAATGGAGGTAAAGCTATGTTTCTAATTGACAGCTTGAAATATGCTGGGAAGGTAACTTCTGAACCAGCTTGGAGTTTTGTTACTTAGGTCCATTTTAGCAAACTTGTGATGGAGTAGGAAGTATAAAACCTTATGTCTGTAAGGTAAACACCTTAACCATTATGTCACTCCCAATCCCCTTAACATAATTCATTAGCATCAGCAATAACCTGAAGTTAGGATCAAACCCTGTGCCTATGAGGGGAAGACCTTAACCATTATACCAAGCTCACCTGCTTCAAAAGCCTTTGGAAATCTTAAGGAAGACAGAGGCGGTAAGAAGGCCCTTGATTTCTGTTTTGTTACACTACATTTAAAAAGTTTGTGACATTTTAAGTAACATAGCTGTATTATCACAAAATAAAGTCATGTCTCTCAACTGGCCCATTTTTGAGAAGGTCTAATTTTGCCTCATATCTTTGTCATCCCCCATGCAAAAATTTGATTTTCTGAAAAATCTTTAAGCATTATAGTCAGGCATATGCAGATGACACTTTTTAAGGCTGAAAGAGGTGCATTAAAGGGAAGCTTGCATTACTGCCCGGGGAAAGACAATAGGTCATTCACTGCTTTATAAATTATTTTTTCATTTTTTTTATTTTTTTCAACAAAACAGGCAGCAATTAGTGGGATTTCTTCATTATACTTTGTTTACTGAGTACATAAAGCATGTGTTACAGTGATGATTAGGGATCTTGAAGATGTGTTATGTAAAGCTCTGTCTGCACTAAATTTAAGAAAAATTCATCTTGAAAGTATGTAGATATGGCAACATCTTTCTAGTAATCCTTGCGATTTGTACAAGCAGCAGGATAGGTAAAGGTATATACAAGGCTGATGACTACAAGGATCTTTTTAAGCCTACATCCAATATCCATTCCACTTGCCATACATGTGGAAGCCTTGTCTGGGCTTGTCTTTTTAAGTCTAGCCATGGATCCCAAATGTACCCAACAGGATTGGTCCCTTAGAGGTTATTTTTAGGGATTTGTGTAATCTAAGACATGGGTGGTCAAACATTCATAAGTTGTCTCTGTCCATCAGAGACGTAGGTAACAGACCAGGGGTGGATTTCCCATCCACTAGTCTAGGTTATGCCCGAATAGCGTAAGGAAAGAACTCAGTTTCACATGAACGTGAATCCTGTTCCAGAGAAGGGATACTCTTTGAAACATATAACTGTCCCTCCAACATACTCTATTTGTTACAAGCAAGATTTTAGTCCCTGGACTGGGTAGTTCTGATGTTATTTGTTTTGCAGATATGCAAGAGGTCCATCAGTGTGGGATCCTGAGATGCCTTGTATGCCAGACATAGATCACCCCTCAACAGTCTGTAGGAGACAGACTATAGTAAAGGAATAGGACCTTGTGGTGATCTGTATAGGACATGTTGTTAAGGGTGTGGATACTTTTTGTGAGGAACCTCTGTGGACATTTCAGTTGCTGCATGCGCCTGGTCAGGTGCATACTGAAGTGGGCATTGTACTTAACAATGGGTCTGACTACTGAGTACAATAGAACAGTGACTTCTGTGGACCTAGATGCTGTACCCTTGACTTCCGTGGACCTTGACACCGTACCCTTGATGTCCGTGGACCTAGACGCCATACCCTTGACTTCTGTGGACCTAGATGCTGTACCCTTAGACGCCATACCCTTGACTTTCGTGGACCTAGATGCCATACCCTTGTCTTCTGTGGACATAGACGCAATACCCTTGACTTCCGTGGACCGTACCCTTGACTTCCGTGGACCTAGACACCGTACCCTTGCTTATAAGTTGAGCAATATGGAAATATTTTCTTACTGCCTTGGATACATGTTAGTTAAAAGCCAGGTTACTGGCTACATACATCTCCAAATCCCTGACTGCTAGATCTAGTCTTAGGGGTGTGCTATTAATGAGGTAGTTTCCTGGGGCAGCTGGCTTTCCAAAGGGTACTACTATGCATTTCTTTGCACTGAGTTCTAAAGCATGTCTATGGCACCAGCTATTTGTCTGTATTAGCTCTTCCAGGAGGATAGTTCTGTCTTGGGGAGATTCTATAACTGTTCCCTCTATTTGTAATTAATTGCTTATTGTTGCCACTGTAAAAATATGCTAATGCTATTATTATTTTTCTCTGAGCTATATTTGTAACTCTTTATTAATGTTTCTTAATGTTTCCACTTGGAGCTTTTCTCCCCGGGCCTTTGCTGAAAATGGACATATATCCAGTTGGACCAGCCCGGTCAACAAATGTAAAATAAAATAAAATAAAGGTTGCAATCATCTGCAAACTGGCTCAACCAGAGGCCTTTGATGTTGGCCTTGAAGTCTGAGAAGTAGATGCCAAACAGTAATATTTATTAGTACATTTCTTACTAATAAATATTAAGGAACACTGAGTTTTAGGTAATGAAGCTTGCAGATTCTACACATCTGTTGCAAGATATTTTTACATTTTTCTTAACATTTCTAAAGTTTTCTGGTCTCTCTTCTGATTAGCAAGGCCACTGAAAATATTGCAGGGGTGATTTTTCTGCCACTTTCATGAGTTTAACCTCCTTTACAAAAATGCTCAGCCAAATTAGTGTGTACCACAATTCTTTATTGTGTATTTATTTTTTTTTGTATTACATGACTGCATACCATTAATATGTTAGTAATTTTCTTTGGGGGGGGGTCATAAAAGTTGCTCAGCTGTGCAAAGAAAATGGTTGCACAACCCATTTCAGATGACATGGAACACCAGTGATGATGGTCCCACAATTTCATCCGAATTTTATATAGTTTTCCATTCGCTTTGGTTATTAATATGTAATTTATTCTCCAAGAATTCTAAGGTGACTAATATTAGGCACCAATGATTTGTATAGCTACAGTTTCTTGTTCTTTTTAAGGTCCCTTTCCTTTGTGAGAGTGAGAGGACTGCATTTAAGTCCCATATTCAGGGTATTTGCAGTGGTTCATTTTGGTAAATACCCAACTGACCCCTTTAAGAATACAGATCAAAAACTGTTCATATAATAACCCTGCTTTTATGTTATTTTTTTCTGCCCCAAATTTATTCACCTTTTTAGCTCCACTATGTATTTATAGGTTCATAGGTGGTTACTAGACTAATGGCACAAGACTCTTACAAGCCTAGCCTATAAGACCCAGGACATGACAATATTATATCTCAATTCCCCAGATATGGGATGGGGTAGTATCAGGGTAGTGGTTCTTTGGGTTTTGGAGCCCTGAGTCATTTTACAGATTGCCACTGTCCATACTAGACATGGGTAGGGTTACCACCTGTCCCACTTTGCGAGGGACAGTCCCTCTTTGGGCAGTTGTGTCCTGCAAAGAAATAAAAAAAAATGGCAAATGTCCTGAGATTTCAGGACAAACATATTTCCTATATTTTATGCAATAGTTCCATAAAACAGTTATTCTGTATCTGAAACACCTAAATGTGATAAGAAACAGAATAAGCAACTAAAATGCTATAAGAATAAGCTTTTATGCAGGCCAAAAAGTGAAGTTGTGTTCTTTATACTGGCTATGGGCATGTTTTATCCTGCAAAATTTGATTTTGTACCAAAAATGTCCCACTTTGAGCATCTGAATAGGTGGCAACCCTAGACATGGGCAGTACACCAGGAGTTAATTTACAGTTTCCCATCCATTTATCCAAATTCTTTTTAAGAGAGTGAGGGATGCACTTTGTTTTATGAAGATGGGAAGTTTAATCCATAGACAAGATAGCCTGTGAGCAGGAGCGGTCTTAGGTCAACTGGTGCCCTGGGCAAAAGGGCTCCACAGCCCCCCCCCCCACCACCACTCCACCTGGTGCCCCCATCCTGGTCTATATACACCTAATAAATACTGGAAAAGCATCCCCTCTAGAGCTGTGCCCTAAGCGGCCGCCTAATTGGCCTGTACCTAAGGCTGGCTATGCCTGTGAGATAAGAATCTGACTCTCCAGCAAGTTCTGCTAGAGCCACAAATAAGGTTCAGGTCCATGGAACACATTACCCTTGTATAATTGTTCTTGTGAATATGTAATATTTTCATCAGGGCTGCATTACAGAATGCCTTGCAGGTCAGGCATAAGTCCCCTCTCAAATGATATGAGATGGCATAAAGGGAAAGAGCCTTTAGTTGGTCTGCATAAGACGTGTGTCTTACACTTTGTATTTTTTTAGTGAGAAACCTCTGGGGCCACTCCAGTTGGTGAAAGTCGATGGTTAGGTACATGCAGAAGGCAGCATTGTACTCGATTATGGGCCTGATTATGGCTGAATACAATGATATTATGCCTTTCTTTGATCTTGATGCCACACCTTTACTTATAAGTTGACCCACACAGAATAATTTCCTCACTACTGTAGCCACCTGCTGGTCAGAGTTTAGGTTGCTATCTATCTGTGTTCCTAGGTCCCTTACCACTGGGTCTACCTTTAGGGGTGTGCCATCAATATTATAATTTGCAGGGATATCTGATTTACTGAAGGGCATGATTATGCATTTCTTAGCATTTAGTCTCAGACCATGGTTTTCGCACTAGTCGTTTGTCATTTTTAGGTCTGTTTGTAGGATGTGAACATTGTTTGGGGATTCAGGGATTGCTTCCAGCTTACAATCATTAGTGAATTGGTGAGTTAGAGGCCCCTAATGCTGGTCTTCACTCCAGACAAAGTCTTTATTTCCCTTATGCGTGTTACTGAAGATCTTTTTTTTCTTTTGACATTTGTCTACTTAACTGCCTTACCATGATCCTTCTGTCTTAATTTAAAACTATGTCATTTGAGAACCACTGTGATTTCTTTTTCCTTCCTTTTAGATTTTTAAATTAGACTGAGATTCATAGAAATTGTTTCAGGGTGGAATTTGGCTTGTGATGTAATGGCAAAATATATTGAAGTGCAAAACACATGAATAAATAATTAGGGACATATTGCACAAGTAGGCAGAAAGTTGTGTTTTAAGGAGCTAGGTGAAGAGGAAAGGTAGTAGCAAACTTTATTTATTTTCTAGTGGGCTTGATGGTGTAGCTTGATTTTTTAACTTTCGGAGAACCCCTCTGAATGCAGTGAACCTTCTCTAAGTGACAGCCAGCATCAGGAGCTGGAGTGAAGCAGGTGCTTAAACAATCATAAACGCTGATCACACTAGAATTTTTCCTAGCCCTATATCACCCTACCCCCAACACACACACATGCACACACGCAGCACACAGACACACACAGCGCACACACAAACACACAAGCACACACAAACACATACACACAGCACACGCACACAACACACGCACACAGCACACACACACACACACACACACACACACACACATACACACACATACACACACACACACACACACACACACACACACACACACACACACACACACACACACACACACACATGCACACACGCAGCACACAGACACACACAGCGCACACACACACACACACACACACACACATTCGAAAGACCAGTCAACTAGCTCCCAGTAAGTTGGACACCTTTCTAATTCCATGAAAGGAGTGGAAAGGGTGGTACTGGAAAATAGGAAAAGGGGCATAGCAAGCAGCAGAACACACAGCAAGAACTGAATAAGGTAAAGAAGAGTTGAAGGAATGATAAGGCACATATGTTGTGTGGAGAAGACCCCAGTTTATGTATATATAGATAATGTCAAAGTAAACTTTATTGTCATTCAGACTTCACACAACAGAGCAAACTGAACAACATTTCATTTATCCATACTCGATGTGCAAAACTTCACAAGAACCAAATAATGGAAATAAAATCCACAAACCATGATAACACCAAATAATCCAAAAGGTACAGTATCGGTGAAGCAATAAAACAACCACTTTATTCAGCGACACAGCGAACAAATTATAAAGCACACCAAACCAAGCTATTATATAAAAATCCAAGTTGTGTACAAAAGATTTTTTCTTTGCACTATACTGTTAGCTTTCCGATCCGCTTCCGTAAACTGTTTATGGTATAAATTTTCCCACTGATCAAATACTAGATCTTCAGTTACATTCTTATTCAATTTCTCAACCATTTCTATGTATTTACATACTTTCTCATCATTCTTTTTCACTAATACTTTCATATATTCAATACCAAAGCGATTAAACAAATTTTCAAATTCTTCACAATTACATTCATTTAATTCAATGCCCATTGTTTTTTTAAAAAATCTAAGTCCCTTAGGGACTATATTTAAAGGTATACATTTGTTGAAATAGGCATTGTCAATCTTTATACCTCTTATTATACCTATATTTTTTCCCAACGTATAAATGTTCTCCCTTAAAGTTCCACAGCTACACTCTGCAGCCTCTTTGCCTATTGCATCATTGCTTTTAACATTTTCAAAACATACATCAGCTAATAAAAACTCATCCAATTTATCTCTAAATCTATTAATACAAATATTGTTTCTACTGTCCGTTTTAGCTTGTGTATCAGCTCTTGGACTAGAGCTTTGTTGAACAGTCCTATTAGTAACGTTTTTACAATTAGTGACGGCAGAAAGAGAAAATTTACCTGCCATCACTCGCTTCGGTTTGGTACCTATACGTTTTGATTCATCGTCTATATTGTAAAGTGAAAAATCAAAAGTAAAATCTTTCTCAGTTAGTTTACTGTTGTCCTGAGTGCTATTCCGAATGTCAATTCCATTTCGTTGTTGTGACACTGAGCCTGCCGAACGCTGACCATTTGGTATTTCAAAGTCACTCTCACTCAAACTAGACAGTTCTCCATTTCCATATGAATAGGTAGCTACTGTTCATTTAGGCTCTAGCTGAGTCATTAGATCCAGTAATCGGGTTACTTCTCCTTTAAGGGACGTTACCTCCATCCGTAACTCACTGATTTCATCTGTGCTGCTGGGCGTACGCTTCCCGGTAGCTTTTTCCCCCTGGATATCCATGACAACGAACCAAATAATGGAAATAAAATCCACAAACCACGATAACACCAAATAATCCAAAAGGTACAGTACCGGTGAAGCAATAATACAACCACTTTATTCAGCGACACAGCAAACAAATTATAAAGCACACCAAACCAAGCTATTATATAAGTAGAAACAATATTTGTATTAATGGATTTAGAGATAAATTGGATGAGTTTTTATTAGCTGATGTATGTTTTGAAAATGTTAAAAGCAATGATGCAATAGGCAAAGAGGCTGCAGAGTGTAGCCGTGGAACTTTAAGGGAGAACATTTATACGTTGGGAAAAAATATAGGTATAATAAGAGGTATAAAGATTGGCAATGCCTATTTGAACAAATGTATAACTTTAAATATAGTCCCTAAAGGACTTAGATTTTTTTAAAAAACCAATGGGCATTGAATTAAATTAATGTAATTGTGAAGAATTTGAAAATTTGTTTAATCGCTTTGGTATTGAATATATGAAAGTATTAGTGAAAAAGAATGATGAGAAATTATGTAAATACATAGAAATGGTTGAGAAATTGAATAAGGATGTAACTGAAGATCTAGTATTTGATCAGTGGGAAAATTTATACCATAAACAGTTTACGGAAGCAGATCGGAAAGCTAACAGTATAGTGCAAAGAAAAAATCTTTTGTACACAACTTGGATTTTTATACAATAGCTTGGTTTGGTGTGCTTTATAATTTGTTCGCTGTGTCGCTGAATAAAGTGGTTGTATTATTGCTTCACCGGTACTGTAAACTTCACAAGAAGCATATCAACAGACATTACTACAGACATGACACCAAAAACATTTTACAAATTGAAAATAGTACAATATTGCACAAAATTCCAACAGTTATCAATATTGCACAAGAAGGCTAGTTTTGCTTCAGTTGGTTTATTGCACCAAAATATGAGATGAGATTAGCATTTGAGTTATTGGAGAAAAAATATGAGTTTTCATCAACGTAGATCTCTGCTAGACCTGATGGCTATCATCATATGTGTTGTTAGTAGAGTTGAAGTCTGATGGCCTGTGGAAAGAAGCTCTTAGTGCATCTGGTGGTTTTGCACTGCATTCTATGATAGCACTTGTCAGATAATAGAAAGGAAAACAGTCCATGGGCAGGGTGAGTGAAGTCCCTGACTATTTTAGTGGCTCTGCTGAGACATTGAGACAGGTATAGGCCCTGAATAGATGGAAGAGTGGTCCTAATAATTTTCTTGGCCACTTTTGCCACCCTTTGGAGAGACTTCTAGTCTGAAGCAGAGCAGTTTCCATACCATACTGGAAGACTGTTTAATGAGATGCCTTCTATAGTGCCCCTGTAGAAAGTTGTGAAAACAGGAGGTGGAAGGTTTGCTCTTCTTATTCTTCACAGAAAATGGAGATGCTGTTGTGCCTACTTGACGATGGAATTTGTGTTTATGGACCATGACAAGTCCTCTGCGATATATTCCCTCTTTTTACCCTCTCCACTGTTTCTCTGTGGATTGTGAGTGGAGGGTGCAATCTATGGTTCCTTCTGAAGTCAACAATTATCTCCTTGGTCTTGTTCACCTTTAGTGTCAGGTTGTTGTTGTCGCACAACACAGACATGACACCAAGTTGTTGACCTTCTCTCGGCAGGTTGTTTCATCTTCATTGCTGATGAGACCCACAACTGTTGCGTCATCTTCAAACTTAATGAGGGGGAGCAGTGGAAGGCATGAAGGGTGAGGAAAGGAAGAGAGGTTAGGCAGCATGACAAGCCAACTCAGATGGAAATGTACAGAAAAACAGGGGTGAGCATGCATACATAAAGGAGCAGACATGGGGTACAGAAAAAACAGAGGTGAGTCTGCATACGTAAAGGAGCAGACATAGGGTACAGAAAAATAGGGGTGAGTGCGCATACATAAAGGAGCAGACATGGGATACAGAAAACAGGGGTGAGTGTGCATACGCAAAGGAGCAGACATGGAGTACAGAAAAACAGGACTGAGTGTGTATACGTAAAGGAGCAGACACGGGGTACAGAAAACAGGGGTGAGTGTGCATACATAAAGGATCAGGCATGGGGTACAGAAAAACAGGGATGAGCTTGTATATGTAAAGGAGCAGACATTGGGTACAGAAATACAGGGATGAGTGTGTTATATGTAAAGGAGCAGACATGGATTACAGAAAAACAGGGGTGAGTGTGCATACATAAATGAGCAAACATGGGCTACATAAAAACAGGAGTGAATGTGCATATGTAAAGGAGCAGACATGGGGTACAGAAAACAGGCATGAGGATGTATACTTAAAGGAGCAGACATGGGGTACAGAAAAACAATGTGAGTGTGCATACATAAAGGAGCAGACATGAATTACATATAAAGAGTAAACTGAGCGTCAATAAATAGGTGGTAATAAGGTGGGGTATGTGTACCATGCTCCACATATGCATGCAAGCAAATAGAGGCCTGAGAGGATGGACAGAGACCCAGACAGATGGTACACTACCATGTGTATGTGCAATTAAGCACAAGCAGGGGAGGGTATCCACAGCTAGAAGAGCATTCCACTACTGCATGTAGTCAGAATGGTGCAAAAGTAGCTACATTACCATATATGTGTTCTATAAAGTAAAAGCATGTAATGGTGACCACAACCCCCTGGGGAACATCCATGTACTGCACCCCACCAAACAAACCACGCCACAGCAAGACCGCTACTGACTACAGCCCACATACAATGTACAGTCACTCACAGCAGCCAAGCTGGCTTATCCTAAAAGGGAGAGGGTCTGGCATGATAGTTAACGTCTGCACCTAATAGACAGAAGGTTCAGGGTTTGATTCAAAGTTCAAGCTATTAGCTAGGCTTAAAATGTTTCCTCAGGGTTGTTAGCCTAATATTCACCATTGAATCTGTCCGAAGATACAAATCATATTAGAAACAGAGCTGTGAATCCCACTGGGTGTTCCTGCCTTACTCTACTTCCATACTTGGAGGACAGCAGCAGCACAGCTGGACATAGAGGAATCCACACTTCTCACTGTATACAGGATGCCAATCACCCTAGACCACTGATCTATCAGGTTGTGACTGGTGTCCACCCTTATAGAATTAAACTGCATAAGGTCCCATCAGCCATTCATTCAACTGATCATATAGGAAAAGCAGTAGTATTTTGCTCTTCTTAACACAGCATAGCTCTCAACTGTCCAGATTTTTGCAGAATGTTCAGATTTTTGCCTCATGTTTTTGTTCTGTTTCTCATAAAACTGTGGTTTTCTGGTAAAGCACTGGCAAATCATTGAGGACTAAAGTCAGAAAATAATGGCAGGCTTTTGAATTTCAGACTTCATATCATTCAGAAAATACATGCTAATGCAAAACCTGTTAGTCTATCAACTTTCTAAAGTTTGCAAGAGCACTATGGAAAAAGTGTCCCTATTTTGGCCCTTTGTACCTGTATTACTTGTGGCTTTGTCCAGATTTCTTGCTCTAAGAGCTTGATAGGTATGACAGGAGGCATTATCTACAGGGACAAGCATCATCAGCTGTTATTGTCAACCTATGGCAATACAAAATTGCAGCTTGAAAAATCGCACCATATTTGGGACTTTGAATTGCTTCTAGTGCATTGTGGCACCACAGTACGTGTGCAGTCTGTCTGCATAAGCAGACATGCACTGTATGGTGGTGAAGAACAGCCTAACCTGTTAACATCCTATGTCACTGATAGGCAGACACACAGGAAATCTGCAGCTGGAATTTCCACAATTTTATTGTGCTGCCCACATAAAATCTGCATTTGTTTTGTATATATTACATTATTTTTGCATTAAAATGTGAATTATTACATACTCAGGTAAATCTAACAAAGTATAGCAATAGTTTAACAAAATTGTGCAGTATATGGTAAAGAAAACCAAGGTAAATCATTTTTCAGTCGATTTATTCTACACCTGGTTTCATCATTCAGGCTTTGTGAGACATTGACCGCATGAATCCTGCATAAAAAAGGCAGTCAGAGAACTTTTCAGTGACAAAATTAAACAATATAGCCAAGAGAAGAAGTAAAATGTACACATCTGCATGCACAAGGCAGTGAATACAATGCTTTGCTCTGTATAGCGGAGCTTCTCTGCTACTAATGGCTTGTGCTAAATGTTAATTTAAATATATGAAAAGTTTATACAATCTGCTTATTTAAATGCTGACTATGATCAAGGGAGAGTTGAATTCACTGATTACATGCAAGTTTAAGTGACCTAACTGTATACTTATCAAATGTAAAAAAAATAAACTTCAACATCTTTACAAATGACCATTTTCAAGAAAGTTGTGCCCTAATCATATTTTTGGCAGTTTATGTTCTTTGTCCTTAAACGGCATTTTTTTGCTTAGTATATTCTGGGAGTTGCAGCAGCTCATTAACTGATTTATAAATTAATGTTTCAGTGCAACAAGAACAAGTAATTAACATTTCCACTGTAACTTTTCAAGATGGAGTACACATATTAATGCCTAGTGAGTAAGCATTGTACTGGTTGTGATGTTTAGAGGCCTTGATGAGGTACAATGAAAAGCTTAGTATATACTGCATAAAAAGTCAAAATGAAAGCATCTACATATGGGAGTGTGTCTGTCTAGTAATCTATATTCATACGTTCATAGGTGTTTACTAGGCTAATGACCACAAGGACCTTTTTAAGCCTAGCCATGCATCCCAAATCTCTGACAAGCTCTGGTACCCTGGATAAGTGAAGCAGGTGCTTAGGAGATGAAACATTTACAAGCTAGGGCCTGGGAGATAAACCATTTACAGGTTGCCTGTGTCCACTAAAGACATAGGTGCCAAACCAGGGATGAATTTCATGTTCCCCATCTAATTATCCAGGTTGCACTTGAATTGGGTTAGGGAGGAACTCTGCTTCACATGGATGGGAAGCCTGTTCCATAGACAGGGTAGTCTCTGGGATACATACCTATCTCTCCAGCAGGTCCTATTTATATAACAGGCAGAGTCTAACAGTTTATAATGGGTAATTCTGGTGCTGTTTGTTTTGCGGATATGCAAGAGGTCCATCAGAATGGGGTCTGACAATGCCATGTATGCCAGGCATAGATCTCCCCTCAAAAGCCTGTAGGAGACAGAATACAAGGATAGAGCTTTGAGGTGGTCTGCATAGGACAGTTTACTTAAGCCCTGTATTCTTTTAGTGAGGAACCTCTGTGCATGTTCCAATTGTTGGATATGCCTGGTTAGATACATACCAAAGGGGGTATTGTAATAGGTCTCATGAATGCTGAATACAGTGGAACAATGACTTCCTTGGACTTAGATGTCATACCTTTGTTTATAAGTTGTGTAACATAGAATAATTTCTTCATTACTGTAGACAAGTGATGGTCAAAGGCTAAATTAAGTCCCTGACTACTGGGTCAACTCTAAGGGGTGTGTTCATAGGTTCATAGCTTCATAGGTTCATACTAGGCTATCTGCCCTAGGGCATTTATAAGCCTAGCCAGAATGTGTTTGGCTTTCGCCACCCATTTTAAATTTATTTTGCTATGCCCTTTTTCGAGGTTAGTATACTGTGCCTCTGTCTAACAGTGACACAGAAGTGATACCCGGGGTAAACCTACGATCTCCCATCCACTCATCAAGATTCCTCTTGAAGAGAGTCAATGAGGGACTCTGCCTAACCTGGACTGGGATTTTATTCCAGAGTGAAGGGAGCCTCTGGGTTATGAATCTGTCCCTCCAGCATGTCCTATTTATTTCAGTGCTGAGGTTCAAGTCTCTCGGCGTGGCTCGATGGGATTTGGATTTTCTGAGGTGCAGCATGTCCATTAATTCCAGGTTGGACATGGCTTTATATGTCAGGCACAGATCGCCTCTGAACAGGCGATATGCCACTGAGTAGAGCTGGAGTTTCTTTAATCGGGCAGCATATGGCATCTGTTTGAGCCCTTTGATCCTCTTGGTGAGGTACTTTTGGGGTCTTTCTAGTTGCTGCAGGTGTCTGGTAAGGTACATCCCAAAAGGGGCATTGTACTCAATTATGGGCCTGATGAGGGATGAGTAAAGAGGCACGATGACATCCCCTGATCTAGATGTGAATCCCTTCATGATTAGGTGGGCTATATAAAATGTTTTTCTAACCACTTTGGCCACGTGGTTGTCAAATGAGAGATTGCTATCAACTTGGGTCCCCAGGTCCCTAATGACTTCTTCTGTACTTAATGGATTACCACCTATGTGGTAATTTGTGGGCACTTTGTTTTTGCCAAAGGGGATGACTATACACTTTTTGGCATTTAGCTTGAGGCCATGGCTCTGGCACCAGTTGTCTGTTTCTATGAGGCCCTTTTGGAGGATGCTTGTGTCGGCTGGAGAGTCGATTATGGCGCCCAGTTTGCAGTCATCTGTGAACTTGGTCAGCCACAGTCCTTCCGTGTTGGCCTGTACCTCCGAGAAATATATACAGAACAAGAGAGGTCCCAGGACTGAGCCTTGTGGGACACCACTTGTAACTGGTTTGGAGTCTGACATGGCTCCAGGAATTCTAACCATGTGGGTTCTGTCCTTAAGCCAATTTGCAATCCATCTAGTGACATAGGGGTTTATATTTAAGCTGGTGAGCTTATCTATAATGCCCGAGTGGGGTATTGTATCGAAGGCTTTTGCGAGGTCCAGGTAGGCTGTGTGGACCACCTTCCCCTCGTCAATGGCCTTGGTGACTGTTTCAAAGAAATCGACCAGGTTTAAGAGGCAGGATCTGCCCTTAACAAAGCCGAACTGGGTAGGATCCAGTGTTTGTAGTTCCCCAATATCTTTATTTATGAGGTCCATGATGATCCTTTCCATAGCTTTGCAGACCAAGCTAGTCAGGCTTATGGGGCGATAGTTTCCAGGATCCGTTGAGGCACCACCTTTATGGAGAGGGACCACTGTTGCTGTACGCCACTCTTTGGGCACATATCCTGTAGTAAGGCTGAGATTGAACAGTAGTTTTATGTTTGGGTTTAGCTCTTCTTGGAGTTCATGTAGGACGCAGCCCGGGATGCCGTCTGGTCCCATTGATGCTGTGTTTTTTGCTTTGGAGACGGCGGCTCTTACCTGAGCATCTGAGATGTCTGGGGGGCAGCACTCTGCTGGGATAGATATTTGCCCTTTTGGTGGGGAGGGGGGGGGTTTGCACTGAACCTGTCAGCTATGATGTTGGCAATGTCTGTGGGTTCGGTGTATTTTTTGTCATTTTGGACTAATTCTGAGCATATCTGGGAATTACCACCCAGGTTCCTAACATAACTAAAGAAACCTTGTGATTATCCTTAGTGTCCTGTGCAATTTTTCTCTCTAAGCTGGCCTTAGACAATTTTATGTGTGCCCATAGTTTTTTGCTAATACTGATCAGTGATGCCTTCCCTTTTCGGGATTTTGCTCTATCATTTAGTAGCTTCCTCCTTCTATTGTATAGTTTGTTTATGGCTGGGGTCCACCAGACAGGACGTCTGCCTTTGGAGGATTGGGTCTTGGTTTTATTTGGGATCGCATGATCCATGCATTCCTGATGGTGTTCATAGAATGCGTTTATAAAGGATTCTGTGGTCTGGGCCGTATTTTCCACAGGCCCGGGGGCTTTGAAGGATTCCACCTCAGTTTTGAGGAGTGTGAAATTTGCTTTAAAAAAGTTTTTCATTGTGGTTTTCTGGGCAGGGGGTGGAATCGGGATGTGAATATCCAGTGAGATTAGTTTATGGTCTGATCTTACCAGTGAGGGATACACTTCTGGTCTGGAGCATAGAGTCCCCATGTTGGTGATGATCAGGTCCAGTATGTTTTCCCCTCTTGTGGGAGCGGTAACAAGTTGTTCCATAGCATTTGAGTTTATAAATTCTAGGAACCTTTGGGCTAGGGTGTTGGAGCTAGAGTAATGCTCCCAGTCTATGTTTGGGTAGTTGAAGTCGCCCAATATAATGGTGTTTGGAGAGACCTTCATATTTTCCAGTGTTCTCAGGAAGGCCGAGTGGGGTTCCTAGGTTTGGGAGGGTGGTCTGTAGTAGGCTATAAACTGGAAGGCAGTTTTACCCACTGTTAGTTGCACATGGATAGTCTCTGATGCTTCGTGCTTTGCCACCAACCTGGAGGTGTGGGTATCTTTGATGAATATCGATACTCCCCCTCCTTTCGTGGTTCGGTCCAAGGTTTGGGGCCGAAAAGCATGGTATGAGGTATAACCTGGTAGTGCTGGGGTGCTCTCGGGAGCCCTGAACCAGGTATCTGTTACTGCACAGATATTGATGTTCTCCATGCTAAGGAGAGTTTCGAGTGCGTGCATCTTGAGGTTTAGACTTCTGGCGTTGAGTAGCATTACTCTTAGTTTCTTATCCCTTGTGATACCTATGGAGGTGGGTTTGTCTTTTGAGCCTTGCCTAAAAAAGGCACTATGGGTTTGATTTTGTCAAGAGCAGATTATGCCTACCCAACCTGGTGGACTTCTTTGAGAATTTTACCAAAATCCTATTGTCAATATGATAGTTACCAGGAGTGGATGACTTTCTGAAGGAATGGCATTTAGTTGAAGTCCATGGCTCTGACACCAGTAGTTTGTCTGTCAGCCCCTCCAGGAGAACATTTGTGCAGTGTGTGGGATTCAATGACAGCTCCTAATTTGCAATCATTTTCAAATTTAGTTTGCCAGAGACCACTGATATTGGCCTTGACTTCAGAGAAGTAAATGCCAAAAAAGGAGTTGTCCAAGGACTCATCCCTGAGGGACTCCACTTGTGACTGGCCTCTTTGTAGAGGTAAAATCCCCAATTCTAACTTCCTGGATCCTGTCTGTGAGCCAATTGGCTATCCACTGGATGACAAACGAGCTTGTACCTAACCTCCTGAGTTTGTCAATGATGTAGGGTATTGTGTCAAATGCCTTCGCCAGGTCAAGGTAGTCAGTGTGAACCATTTTGTCCTCATCCATTGCTTTGGTAAAATTCTCAAAGAAGTCCACCAGGTTGAGTAGGCATAATCTGCCCTTGACAAAATCAAACCAGGCTGGGTCCAGTGTCTGTAGGTTTACTATATCACTACTGATCATTTCCATGATAATTCTTTCCATGGCTCTACATATAAGACTAGAGAGACTCATGGGTCTGTAGTTTCCAGACTTTGTAGATGTCCCACCTTTGTGCAGAGGGATGACTGTTGCTGTTCTCCATTCGTGAGGCACAAAGCCTATTTGGAGGCTACAGTTAAATAGTAATTCCAGAGGTTCTGATAGGTCATGTTTCATGCTATCTAGAAGGCATACTGGGATATTGTCTGGGCCCAGTGATGCAGTGTTCTTGGCCTTAGAGAGAGCATTAAGGACCTGTTTCCTAGTGACAGCATGGGAAGTTATATTTGATACTATTTCCTGAGGCAAAGATGGTGGGGAGAGAGGGGTAAAGTTGGAACTGAATTTATTGGCCAGTAAGTTTGCTATATCTTCTGGCTCAGTATAGGCGGCTCCATTTACAATGAACACTGCACACAACTGTGTATTGCCTTTGAGGTTGCAGACATAGCTAAAGAATGCCTTGTGGTTGTTCTTGGCCTAGGAGGCCAAATTTACCTTAAATTTGTGTTTGGCAGAGTTTACTTGTCATCTGAGTTGTTTGTTTAGTTTGATGACAGTGCTTTTATCCAGCTGGGTGCTGCACCTCCTAATTTTTGCCATGATTTTCTTCCTCCTGTTATACAGCCGATTGATTTTGTGATTCTACCAAGGTGGCTTGTGCTTTGAGTTAGTTCTGTACTCCTTCCTGGTGGGTACAGTTGAGAGTCCAGGTTTTATTATTACTTCAAAGGAGACCATTTTGTGGCCTGACCTTACCAGGGAAGACATTACAGTAGGGGGTGTGCAGCACTTTCCCATATTAGTGGGGACCAGCTTCAGTATGGCTGCACCCCTGGTTAGTGTATTGACTATCTGCATTTACAAAATACAGGAATCTCTGTGCATGGACATTTGGTGTCATGTACGATTCCCAGTTAATAGTGGGGTCATTAAAGTCACCTGTGAATATGGTATTGGGTTGGATGGTTAGTGTTTCTAAGTTTAAATACATGGTATGGGTTTCCTGGGTCACAGAGGAGGACTTATAGCTTGCAAGGAAGTGGTATTGGATTTTGCCTGTGGTGATTTGAGCATGGAGCAGCTCAAGTGCATTGTCCTGTCTGACCAGCCTCGAGGTATATTTATGTGATTAATGCAAGCTACAGCAAATAACATAACAGACTATTAGATGGTAGTGAGACTGGATACTGAAACTGACAATTTTCATGCAACCTGTGCAAAATGTCTCCACAATTTTCTGTTGGCCTTGCTGAAGAACTTTTGTGAAACACAGTGATTCATAGATACTGATGGAATCTACCCTCATTAGCATATATATATTCTTATATCACGTCTTATGTAAAATACCCCTTATTGCTGCATTATCCCTAGTACAGGCAAAAGTAAAAGGAACTTTTGCCCCATTGTTTCCTATTATTTTTCTCTTTAAAAATGGGTTTAGAAAAATAAGGTTTAGCTCTATCGCCTCTCAAATTACTAACATTCCCCGTTGTTTCTAGAATCTCTCTTTCATGATACCCCCTGCATACAAAGTCACTGTTGGAAGATACTTCAGACAGATTCACAGATTTCTAAAATTGTAGGTGAAAAACCCTGTATATTATATAAGAATACGAAGAATCTTAAACAAATGTTGTGTTATCCAAAAACAGGACTAAATTCTAGGGAACCAAGTATATGTAAAGGGATGGTCAAATGTAGACAATGCAATTGGGTGCTGCGGTAGCGTTGTCGCCTCACAGTAAGACATTGTCATATTCGATTCTCAGCTAAAGCGTCTTCTATGTGGAAATGTGTGTGAATGGGCGTACCTTCATTGAAGGTTGTGCGTCAGGGTTGGCAGCTCGGCACATAAAAATCTGCTGCCAATCATTAGCGGACCGGAGTTCCCCTGTGACGACCTCTAACCGGGAAAAGCCGAAAGACACAACAACAACAACAACATATATATATATATATATATATATATATATGAGGGAACAGATTTTGTGCATCTTGACACAGGTCAAATGTTTACATTGTCCACTGATGCTAATTGTAATAGTAAGAATTTTGTATATTTGATTCAGTGTTTACAATGTAATTCTTTTTATGTTGGAAAGACCAGCAAATGTTTGAGGGAGCGCATTAGGGACCACAAGTATTGTCTTAAGGGAGCTCATACATACAGTGCTATAGCTAAGCATGTTCTAAATTTAGGTCCAGCACATCATTTTAAGTTTAGTGTTCTAGAAATCATCTCTGAAAGCGATAGACTGGGTGATATCTCTAATGTTACAGAGAATAGGGAACTAAGATGGATCATTAAGCTCAGATCCCATTTGGGGAGGGGACTTAATGACCATATAGCCATCAGTGCAAGGTTGAGGGATAGGAGACTTAGGAAGTAATATGTCATTTCTTTATTTCTATCATTTTATTTATTGTTTTTTGATAGCATTGCTTCTTTAAATAATGCTATGCTATGATTGGTCTATTTGAATGTTAAGTGATATAAAAGGAAGTGATGTATTTAATGATGTAAGGTCTGATGAAGCAAATTTTATTTGTGAAAGGGCTTACCTTTTACTTATATTAAAGTGCTGTGGATTTTTATCTCTGCCTACTTTGTCCTACTGTATACTGCCGTGTACATCCTTTGCTGTTTAAATTATATGTATATATATATATATATATATATATATATATATATATATATATATATATATATATGTATATATAATATGCACATGTGTATACACACACACAAACTCACATATACATATATATATATATATATATATATATATATATATATATATACACACACACATACACATACACACACTCATACATACACGCACAAATATATATATATGTATTTATATGTAGAGATGGAGAGATGGGAACATTACTATATATTAGCAGCTTTTGCAGGTGATCTACCATGTTTGATGCTAAAATGCACAGTAAAGAAGCAGCAGCAGCGGATTTAAATGAGCAGCTTGACGTACTATCTGACAGCAGAGAAGCAGCTATTCAGCATGATAGTGCCATGATGGGGTACACAGGGGTTTATAGTACTGTGGTAGTGCAGCAGTCCCATATCCCTGTGACGGGGTACACAGTGGTTTATAGTACTGTGGTAAGGGGTAGTGCAGCAGTGCCATATCCATGTGACAGGGTACACAGTGATTTATAGTACTGTGGTAAGGGGTAGTGCAGCAGTCCCATATCCATGTGACTGGGTACACAGTGGTTTATAGTACTGTGGTAAGGGATAGTGCAGCAGTGCCATATCCATGTGACGGGGTACACAGTGGTTTATAGTAGTGTGGTAAGGGGTAGTGCAGTAGTGTCATATTCATGCGACGGGGTACACAGTGCTTTATAGTACTCTGGTAAGGGGTAGTGCAGCAGTGCCATATACATCTGACGGGGTACACAGTGGTTTATAGTACTGTGGTAAGGGGTAGTACTGCAGTGCCATATCCAAGTGATGGGGTACACAGTGGTTTATAGTACTGTAGTAAGGGGTAGTGCAGGAGTGCCATATCCATGTGACAGGATACACAGAGGTTTATAGTACTGTGGTAAAGTGTAGTGCTCCAGTGCCATAGCTGTGTGACAGGATACACAGTTGTTTCTAGTACTGTGGTAAGGGGAAGTGCAGCAGTGCCATATCCATGTGATAGGGTATACAGTGGTTTATAGTATTGTGGTAAGTGGTAGTGCAGCAGTGCCATATCCCTGTGAAGGGGTACACAGTGGTTTATCGTATTGTGGTAAGGGGTAGTGCAGCAGTGCCATATCCATGTGATGGGGTACACAGTGGTTTATAGTACTGTGGTAAGGGATGGTGCAGCAATGCCATATCCATGTGAAAAGGTACACAATGGTTTATGGTACTGTGGTAAGGTGTAGTGCAGCAGTGTCTTAGCCATGTGACGAGGTATACATGGTTTATAGTACTGTGGTAAGGGGTAGTGCAGCAGTGCCATATACATCTGACGGGGTACACAGTGGTTTATAGTACTGTGGTAAGGGGTAGTACTGCAGTGCCATATCCAAGTGATGGGGTACACAGTGGTTTATAGTACTGTAGTAAGGGGTAGTGCAGGAGTGCCATATCCATGTGACAGGATACACAGAGGTTTATAGTACTGTGGTAAAGTGTAGTGCTCCAGTGCCATAGCTGTGTGACAGGATACACAGTGGTTTCTAGTACTGTGGTAAGGGGAAGTGCAGCAGTGCCATATCCATGTGATAGGGTATACAGTGGTTTATAGTATTGTGGTAAGTGGTAGTGCAGCAGTGCCATATCCCTGTGAAGGGGTACACAGTGGTTTATCGTATTGTGGTAAGGGGTAGTGCAGCAGTGCCATATCCATGTGATGGGGTACACAGTGGTTTATAGTACTGTGGTAAGGGATGGTGCAGCAATGCCATATCCATGTGAAAAGGTACACAATGGTTTATGGTACTGTGGTAAGGTGTAGTGCAGCAGTGTCTTAGCCATGTGACGAGGTATACATGGTTTATAGTACTGTGGTAAGGGGTAGTGCAGCAGTGCCATATCCATGTGATGGGGTTCACAGTCATTTATAGTACTGTGGTAAGGGGTAGTGCAGTAGTGCCATAGCCATGTGATGGGGTACACAGTGGTTTATAGTACTGTGGTAAGGGGTAGTGCTGCAGTGCCATATCCATGTGATGGGCTACACAGTGGTTTATAGTACTGTGGTAAGGGGGTAGTACAGCAGTGCCATATCCATGTGATGGGGTACACAGTGGTTTATAGTACTGTGGTAAGGGGTAGTACTGCAGTGCCATATCCAAGTGATGAGGTACACAGTGGTTTATAGTACTGTGGCAAAGGGTAGTGCAGCAGTCTCACATCCATGTGGCAGGGTACACAGTGGTTTATAGTACTGTGGTAAAGGGTAGTGCAGCAATGCCATATCCATGTGATGGGGTACATAGTGGTATATAGTATTGTGGTAAAGGGGTAGTGCAGCAGTGACATATCCATGTGACGGGGTACACAGTGGTTTATAGTATTGTGGTAAGGGGTAGTGCTCCTGTGCCATAGCTGTGTGACAGGATACACAGTGGTTTATAGTACTGTGGTAAGGGGAAGTGCAGCAGTGCCATATCCATGTGACAGGGTATACAGTGGTTTATAGTATTGTGGTAAGTGGTAGTGCAGCAGTGCCATATCCTTGTGAAGGGGTACACAGTGGTTTATCATATTGTGGTAAGGGGTAGTGCAGCAGTGCCATATCCATGTGATGGGGTACACAGTGGTTTATAGTACTGTGGTAAGGGATGGTGCAGCAATGCCATATCCATGTGAAAGGGTACACAATGGTTTATAGTACTGTGGTAAGGTGTAGTGTAGCAGTGTCATAGCCATGTGATGGGGTATATGTGGTTTATAGTACTGTGGTAAGGGGTAGTGCAGCAGTGCCATATCCATGTGATGGGGTACACAGTCATTTATAGTACTGTGGTAAGGGGTAGTGCAGTAGTGCCATAGCCATGTGATGGTGTACACAGTGGTTTATAGTACTGTGGTAAGGGGTAGTGCTGCAGTGCCATATCCATGTGATTGGGTACACAGTGGTTTATAGTACTGTGGTAAGGGGGTAGTACAGCAGTGCCATATCCAT
This sequence comes from Protopterus annectens, assembly GCF_019279795.1. Classification (NCBI taxonomy): domain Eukaryota; kingdom Metazoa; phylum Chordata; order Ceratodontiformes; family Protopteridae; genus Protopterus; species Protopterus annectens. The sequence continues at coordinate 877,145,784 of NC_056733.1, forward strand.
GTGATGGGGTACACAGTGGTTTATAGTACTGCGGTAAGGGGTAGTACTGCAGTGCCATATCCACGTGATGAGGTACACAGTGCTTTATAGTACTGTGGTAAAGGGTAGTGCAGCAATCCCATATTCATGTGGCAGGGTACACAGTGGTTTATAGTACTGTGGTAAAGGGTAGTGCAGCAGTGCCATATCCATGTGATGGGGTACATAGTGGTGTATAGTACTGTGGTAAAGGGGTAGTGCTACAGTGCCATATCCATGTGACGGGGTACATAGTGGTTTATAGTATTGTGGTAAGGGGTAGTGCAGCAGTGCCATATCCATGTGACAGGGTACACAGTGGTTTATAGTACACTGGTAAGGGGTAATGCAGCAGTGCCATATCCATGTGATGGGGTACACAGTGGTTTATAGTACTTTCGTAAGGGGTAGTGCAGCAGTGCCATATCCATGTGACGGGGTACACAGTAGTTTCTAGTATTGTGGTAAGAGGTAGTGCAGCAGTGCCATATCCATGTAATGGGGTACACAGTATTTTATAGTACTGTGGTAAGGGATAGTGCAGCAGTGCCATATCCATGTGACAGGGTACACATGGGTTTATAGTACTGTGGTAAGGTGTAGTGCAGCAGTGTCATAGCCATGTGACGGGGTATATGTGGTTTATAGTACTGTAGTAAGGGGTAGTGCAGCAGTGCCATATCCATGTGATGGGATACACAGTCATTTATATTGCTGTGGTAAGGGGTAGTGCAGCAGTGCCATAGGCATGTGATGGGGTACACAGTGGTTTATAGTACTGTGGTAAGGGGTAGTGCAGCAGTGCCATATCCATGTGATGGGATACACAGTCATTTATATTACTGTGGTAAGGGGTAGTGCAGCAGTGCCATAGGCATGTGATGGGGTACACAGTGCTTTATAGTACTGTGGTAAAGGGTAGTGCAGCAATCCCATATTCATGTGGCAGGGTACACAGTGGTTTGTAGTACTGTGGTAAAGGTTAGGGCAGCAGTGCCATATCCATGTGATGGGGTACATAGTGGTGTATAGTACTGTGGTAAAGGGGTAGTGCTACAGTGCCATATCCATGTGACGGGGTACATAGTGGTTTATAGTATTGTGGTAAGGGGTAGTGCAGCAGTGCCATATCCATGTGACAGGGTACACAGTGGTTTATAGTACACTGGTAAGGGGTAATGCAGCAGTGCCATATCCATGTGATGGGGTACACAGTGGTTTATAGTACTTTGGTAAGGAGTAGTGCAGCAGTGCCATATCCATGTGACGGGGTACACAGTAGTTTCTAGTATTGTGGTAAGAGGTAGTGCAGCAGTGCCATATCCATGTGACAGGGTACACATGGGTTTATAGTTCTGTGGTAAGGGGTAGTGCAGTAGTGCCATATCCATGTGATGGGATACACAGTCATTTATATTACTGTGGTAAGGGGTAGTGCAGCAGTGCCATAGGCATGTGATGGGGTACACAGTGCTTTATAGTACTGTGGTAAAGGGTAGTGCAGCAATCCCATATTCATGTGGCAGGGTACACAGTGGTTTGTAGTACTGTGGTAAAGGGTAGTGCAGCAGTGCCATATCCATGTGATGGGGTAAATAGTGGTGTATAGTACTGTGGTAAAGGGGTAGTGCTACAGTGCCATATCCATGTGACGGGGTACATAGTGGTTTATAGTATTGTGGTAAGGGGTAGTGCAGCAGTTCCATATCCATGTGACAGGGTACACAGTGGTTTATAGTACACTGGTAAGGGGTAATGCAGCAGTGCCATATCCATGTGATGGGGTACACAGTGGTTTATAGTACTTTGGTAAGGAGTAGTGCACCAGTGCCATATCCATGTGACGGGGTACACAGTAGTTTCTAGTATTGTGGTAAGAGGTAGTGCAGCAGTGCCATATCCATGTGATGGGGTACACAGTATTTTATAGTACTGTGGTAAGGGATAGTGCAGCAGTGCCATATCCATGTGACAGGGTACACATGGGTTTATAGTTCTGTGGTAAGGGGTAGTGCAGCAGTACCATATCCATGTGACAGAGTACACAGTGGTTTCTAGTACTGTGGTAAGGGGTAGTGCAGCAGTGCCATAGCCACATGACGGGGTACACAGTGGTTTATAGTACTGTGGTAAGGGGTAGAGTGGCAGTGACATATCCATGTGACAGGGTACACAGTGGTTTATAGTACTGTGGTAAGGGGTAGTACTGCAGTGCCATATCCAAGTGATGAGGTACACAGTGGTTTATAGTACTGTCATAAGGAGTAGTGCAGCAGTGCCATATCCATGTGACGGGGTACACAGTAGTTTTTAGTATTGTGGTAAGGGGTAGAGTGGCAGTGCCATATCCATGTGACGGGGTACACAGTAGTTTCTAGTATTGTGGTAAGGGGTAGTGCAGCAGTGCCATATCCATGTGATGGGGTACACAGTGTTTTATAGTACTGTGGTAAGGGATAGTGCAGCAGTGCCATATCCATGTGACAGGGTACACATGGGTTTATAGTTCTGTGGTAAGGGGTAGTGCAGCAGTGCCATATCCATGTGACAGAGTACACAGTGGTTTATAGTACTGTGGTAAGGTGTAGTGCAGCAGTGTCATAGCCATGTGACATGGTATACGTGGTTTACAGTACTGTAGTAAGGGGTAGTGCAGCAGTGCCATATCCATGTGATGGGATACACAGTCATTTATATTACTGTGGTAAGGGGTAGTGCAGCAGTGCCATAGGCATGTGATGGGGTACACAGTGGTTTATAGTACTGTGGTAAGGGGTAGTGCAGAAGTGCCATAGCCACATGACGGGGTACACAGTGGTTTATAGTACTGTGGTAAGGGGTTGTGCAGCAGTGCCATAGCCACATGATGGGGTACACAGTGGTTTATGGTACTGTGGTAAGGGGTAGAGCGGCAGTGCCATAGCCACATGACGGGGTACACAGTGGTTTATAGTACTGTGGTAAGGGGTAGAGCGGCAGTGACCTATCCATGTGACAGGGTACACAGTGGTTTATAGTACTGTGGTAAGGGGTAGTGCAACAGTGCCATATCCATGTGATGGGGTACACAGTGGTTTATAGTACTGTGGAAAGGGGTAGTGCTGCAGTGCCATATCCATGTGATGGGGTACACATTGGTTTATAGTACTGTGGTAAGGGGGTAGTGCAGCAGTGCCATATCTATGTAATGGGGTACACAATGGTTTATAGTACTGTGGTAAGGGGTAGTACTGCAGTGCCATATCCAAGTGATGAGGGACACAGTGCTTTATAGTACTGTGGTAAAGGGTAGTGCAGCAGTCCCATATCCATGTGACAAGGTACACAGTGGTTTATAGTACTGTGGTAAAGCATAGCACAGCAGTGCCATATCCATGTGACGGGGTACATAGTGGTTTATAGTATTGTGGTAAGGGGTAGTGCAGCAGTGCCATATCCAGGTGACTGGGTACACAGTGGTTTATAGTACTGTGGTAAGGAATAGTGCAGCAATGCCATATCCGTGTGACAGGGTACACAATAGTTTATAGTATTGTTGTAAAGGATAGTGCAGCAGTGCCATATCCATGTGACAGGGTACACATGGGTTTATAGTTTTGTGGTAAGGGATAGTGCAGCAGTGCCATATCCATGTGACTGGGTACACAATGGTTTATAGTTCTGTGGTAAGGTGTAGTGCAGCAGTGTCATAGCCACATGACGGGGTATACGTGGTTTATAGTACTGTTGTAAGGGGTAGTGCAGCAGTGCCATATCCATGTAATGGGGTACACAGTCATTTATAGTACTGTAGTAAGGGGTAGTGCAGCAGTGCCATAGCCATGTGATGAGGTACACAGTGGTTTATAATATTGTGGTAAGAGGTAGTGCAGCAGTGCCATAGCCACATGATGGGGTACACAGTGATTTATAGTACTGTGGTAAGGGGTAGAGCAGCAGTGACATATCCATGTGACAGGGTACACAGTGGTTTATAGTACTGTGGTAAGGGGTAGTACTGCAGTGCCATATCCAAGTGATGAGGTACACAGTGGTTTATAGTACTGTTGTAAGGAGTAGTGCAACAGTGCCATATCCATGTGACGGGGTACACAGTAGTTTTTAGTATTGTGGTCAGGGGTAGAGTGGCAGTGCCATATCCATGTGACGGGGTACACAGTAGTTTCTAGTATTGTGGTAAGGGGTAGTGCAGCAGTGCCATATCCATGTGATGGGGTACACAGTGTTTTATAGTACTGTGGTAAGGGATAGTGCAGCAGTGCCATATCCATGTGACAGGGTACACATGGGTTTATAGTTCTGTGGTAAGGGGTAGTGCAGCAGTGCCATATCCATGTGATAGAGTACACAGTGGTTTATTGTACTGTGGTAAGGTGTAGTGCAGCAGTGTCATAGCCATGTGACATGGTATACGTGGTTTATAGTACTGTAGTAAGGGGTAGTGCAGCAGTGCCATATCCATGTGATGGGATACACAGTCATTTATATTACTGTGGTAAGGGGTAGTGCAGCAGTGCCATAGGCATGTGATGGGGTACACAGTGGTTTATAGTACTGTGGTAAGGGGTAGTGCAGCAGTGCCATAGCCACATGACGGGGTACACAGTGGTTTATAGTACTGTGGTAAGGGGTAGTGCAGCAGTGCCATAGCCACATGATGGGGTACACAGTGGTTTATAGTACTGTGGTAAGGGGTAGAGCGGCAGTGCCATAGCCACATGACGGGGTACACAGTGGTTTATAGTACTGTGGTAAGGGGTAGAGCGGCAGTGACATATCCATGTGACAGGGTAAACAGTGGTTTATAGTACTGTGGTAAGGGGTAGTGCAGCAGTGCCATATCCATGTGATGGGGTACACAGTGGTTTATAGTACTGTGGAAAGGGGTAGTGCTGCAGTGCCATATCCATGTGATGGGGTACACATTGGTTTATAGTACTGTGGTAAGGGGGTAGTGCAGCAGTGCCATATCTATGTAATGGGGTACACAATGGTTTATAGTACTGTGGTAAGGGGTAGTACTGCAGTGCCATATCCAAGTGATGAGGGACACAGTGCTTTATAGTACTGTGGTAAAGGGTAGTGCAGCAGTCCCATATCCATGTGACAAGGTACACAGTGGTTTATAGTACTGTGGTAAAGCATAGCACAGCAGTGCCATATCCATGTGACGGAGTACATAGTGGTTTATAGTATTGTGGTAAAGGGGTAGTGCAGCAGTGCCATATCCATGTGACGGGGTACATAGTGGTTTATAGTATTGTGGTAAGGGGTAGTGCAGCAGTGCCATATCCAGGTGACTGGGTACACAGTGGTTTATAGTACTGTGGCAAGGGGTAGTGCTGCAGTGCCATGTCCATGTGACAGGGTACACAGTGGTTTATAGTACTGTGGTAAGGAATAGTGCAGCAATGCCATATCCGTGTGACAGGGTACACAGTAGTTTATAGTATTGTTGTAAGGGATAGTGCAGCAGTGCCATATCCATGTGACAGGGTACACATGGGTTTATAGTTTTGTGGTAAGGGATAGTGCAGCAGTGCCATATCCATGTGACTGGGTACACAATGGTTTATAGTACTGTGGTAAGGTGTAGTGCAGCAGTGTCATAGCCACATGACGGGATATACGTGGTTTATAGTACTGTTGTAAGGGGTAGTGCAGCAGTGCCATATCCATGTAATGGGGTACACAGTCATTTATAGTACTGTAGTAAGGGGTAGTGCAGCAGTGCCATAGCCATGTGATGAGGTACACAGTGGTTTATAATATTGTGGTAAGAGGTAGTGCAGCAGTGCCATAGCCACATGATGGGGTACACAGTGGTTTATAGTTCTGTGGTAAGGGGAAGAGCAGCAGTGACATAGGATTGTGATGGTGTACACAGTGGTTTATAGTACTGTGGTAAGGGGGTAGTGCAGCAGTGCCATATCCATGTGATGAGGTACACAGTGGTTTATAGTATTGTGGTAAGGGGTAGTGCAGCAGTGCCATATCCATGTGACAGGATACACAGTTGTTTATAGTACTGTGGTAAGGGGTAGTGCACAGTGTCACAATTTATAAAGACACCCAGGGGGAAGGATTTCAATCAAAGGTCCATCGAAAACCCACCTTCTCAAATTCTTTACTGCATTTTGACAGTCTACACCCCTTCCATCAAAAGAAAGGGATAGTAAAGGGGCAACTAATCAGTGCCTCTAGAATGTGCAGTAAACTGGAGGATTTCAATCAGGAAATAAACAATCTGCATAGTATGTTTCTTGAAAGGGGATATCCTGAAAATTTCATAACAAATCTCACGAATGAAGTGGTCAATAAAAGGGATTCCTTGTATGCTCAATTGTTAGGTGGTTCTTTAATTATGACTTCCACATCTCAAACAACAAAAACCAAAATTGATGAAAACAGTAACAGTTTTATATACACTTTCTCAGAAAGTTCCCCACAAATAGAAAACATCATTTCCAAATATTGGTCTGTTTTGACAACCAATGACGAGTTAAAAACCATCATTCCCTGCAAACCTAAATTTGTGAGGAAAAGAGGCCAGAACCTCAAAGAAATATTTGAGAGGAGACCGCACATACAAAAAAAATGGTCAACACCACCGTAAGGGTACTTATAAGTGCGGGGCTTGTAAACAATGTAGTTTAATACTCGACGACTCACACATTTTTTTGAAAGCTCGTCAAATAAATATTCGACCATCAGGGTGCTTTTCATGTGGCACTAGGGGCGTGATCTATATAGGGGTTTGCGTTACCTGTGGCAGCTTTTACATAGGAAAAACAGAAAGGGAATTTAGAAGAAGACTATACGAGCACACATATGATATAGAAAAAAAGAAAGAAAGCAATGCCTTTTTTAAACATTCCCTTGACTGCCCTAATTACAAGTTAACATTCATGATTCTTGAACAGGTGACTCAAAACATTAGAGGGGGAGACTGGGAGTCTACGTTAGAATATAGGGAGTTGATATGGCAGCTTAAACTTGATGCAGCCAAAACACCAGGTTTAAATGGCACTTTGAGCATTGGTTCTGTTCTAAGGCTTAGAAGGGCCAGACTTTAGCAGGACATGTTATAGCTTGCAAGATGTTTTTACATATATTTTTTTAGATTTTATTTATTAGGTGGACTACTTTTTGCTGATTTTATTCATTTATGATTCTTATACAAAATATCTGCACCAACATAATCTATTTTATATAATATGTTGGACCCAAATATCATGAATTAAATTAGCAGCAATAACATGTTTACAAGTTAAATCATACAATAACATAAAACTGCGAGGGTTGCCACTGATAATTCCAACCAATCTCATTTAGTTAAACCTGGTCCACAAAAATTAATTTGAGCAGGTATTATGCACTTTGCACTTTAGGTAAGAAATAAAGAATATTGAATGAACAACTAATGGAGTTTATGTACGGCGAATCATAAAACAACCATACATTATTTTAATTTCAATTACATTGACTTGTCCCAGTATCAACGTATTTTTTATAAATGTTTTAAAATGTTTTTTAACTAATACATATTTTTTTAAATAAGCACGGTGCAATGACTGACATGTGATCAATTAGCAATTGTATTTAAGCAACTGCCTTGCACTTTTCACTGTTTTGACTTGAGAAAGCCCGGAAGGATCCGGGCGAAAGCGCTTGTCTTAAATTTCTTGTTTACTTGTTTCGTCATTTGGAATAAAGAGGATTGAAAACTGCCATTTGAGCTATTGTTTCTGCCAGTGGCGTGGACTTTTTTTTCTTAGTTCCTGTTCTTGTTACAGTGTGGTTTGGTAGTGCACAGTGTCATATCCATGTGATGAGGTACACAGTGGTTTATAGTACTGTGGTAAGGGGAAGTGCGCCAGTGCCATATCCAAGTGATGAGGTACACAGTGATTTATAGTACTGTGGTAAAGGGTAGTGCAGCAGTCCCATATCCATGTGACAGGGTACACAGTGGTTTATAGTACTGTGGCAAAGGGTAGTGCAGCAGTCCCATATCCATGTGATGGGGTAGACCATGGTTTATAGTATTGTGGTAAAGGGGTAGTGCAGCAGTGCCATATTCATTTGACGGGGTACATATTGATTTATAGTATTGTGGTAAGGGGTAGTGCAGCAGTGCCATATCCATGTGATGGGTACACAGTGGTTTATAGTATGCTGGTAAGGAGTAGTGCAGCAGTGCCATATCCAAGTGACATGGTACACAGTTGTTTATAGAACTGTGGTAAGGGGTAGTGCAGCAGTGCCATATCCATGTGATGAGGTACACAGTGGTTTATAGTGCTGTGATAAGTGGTAGTGCTGCAGTGCCATAGCCACTTGATGGGGTACACAGTGATTTATAGTACTGTGGTAAGGGGTAGTGCAGCAGTGCCATAGGCATGTGATGGGGTACACAGTGGTTTATAGTACTGTGGTAAGGGGTAATGCTACAATGCCATGTCCATGTGACAGGGTACACAGTGGTTTATAGTACTGTGGTAAGGGGTAGTGCAGCAGTGCTATATCCATGTGATGGGGTACACAGTGGTTTATAGTACTGTGGTAAGGGGTAGTGCAGCAGTGGCATATCCATGTGATGGGGTACACAGTGGTTTGTAGTACTGTGGTAAGGGGTAGTGCAGCAGTGGCATACCCATGTGATGGGGTAGACAGTGGTTTATAGTACTGTGGTAAGGAGTAGTGCAGCAGTGCCATATCTATGTGACAGGGTACACAGTGGTTTTTAGTACCATGGTAAAGGGTAGTGCCACAGTGCCATATCCTTGTGACAGTGTACACAGTGGTTTATGGTACTGTTGTATGGGGTAGTGCATCAGTGCCATATCCATGTGCATGCTAGCCTGTATATAGCCTTTTGTACCATTAATGTAAGTTTGGTACCAGTAGTATTCAGTATTAAGCTTACCTGCAGCTATGGCATTTGTAGGTTGTGCAGCTGTAGATCTACAAGTGCATCTCAGTGCTGGCAGTCTACCTGTAGTCTACCACCCCCTGTCCAGTCTGACCATGTCTGTTTAACACTACCATTGAATACCTGTGTGCCCCTGCTGGGGACTAGGCGCCGTAACATTATAAGATATATAGCTGCATTACTGGTCTGAACTTTTCTGGTCTGCTATGGAATGCTGTGAACAATAAAAGAACTTTGCTGCCCCCTCCTGGCTGCCCTTAAGATGGTGTGTTCATCTACAACAGGTACCTCTGCAGGCGACATCCATACATATTGCATCAAGCATGACAGTCCTGGTCCCTGTGTCATCCATGTGCCTTTGCAAACTGTTATACCTGTTAATAATGAGGTCCCCATTTCCTACAGCTCCTATTGGACCCCTGTGCATGACATTTTACAACTGTATTGCAGCACAAGTCTGACCCTACCACTGTACACCATGCTAACTGCTGTGATATCACAGTGTCCAACATATCTGTGCCCCTACTTTCTACGTATCCCTGTCCAGCCATGTCTTGTGCTTATCAGTGAGGCCAACATATGTATGACATTGTACTTCACTGTACTCACACATGACCTGCCCATTAATATGGTCTATCCTCTTCTTTGGTGAATGCATGTCTGCCAAAGGCAGCAAATGGCAGAAGTTAGACAGGTTAACTGTGCGAAGAATCAAGACCTGCTACAGGGACTCAGGACCCATGGACAGCACCTGCTTGAGAGCAGAGGTGCACACTGGCCTCTCTGGGACCACATGTGGGACATGATGGTTTATAATGTCTCTGTTGTGGGTGGGTAGAATCTCACAACCATGCAATGTTTTAAGTTTGTGATAAGGTGGGGCTCATAGATGGCAGGCAATTTGGTGATAGAAAGAACTGCAACTGGAGGGGAGATATCTCCCACTGCAGTCCTCACAGATGCAACATTCTAGGCATTCCTGCATGGAGCTAAGGGAATTGGTGTCATACTGAGAGGCACTGACACAGGTTCTGGGAGTGGCCAGACACTGTGTATCTCATATGAAGCCCTGCCAGATTAGTAGACCTACCGCATATTCTATACAGTGACTCTGCCCAGACTGATGTTAGGGTGCACACACTGGCCACTGTATTATGTACTCCATAGGTACATCAGGCTTATGGACTGAGGATCGCCAGCACAGGCAAGTGTCTAGTAAATGACAGCATGCATCCTCCCATCATTTGCATGAACATTACAGGGCATCACAGCTTGTGGAGCAGGCAATATCACTCTGATATTTCATATAATTTGTTTTCATAGTACAGACTGCTTCTCTGGTGATGCCCATAGAGGCCTGGTTAGGACAACACTCTGAGCTCAGTACTTGCTCAGGGTCTGCTGCTGCTGCTGATGATGATGATGCTGTTGCACACATTAGCAAATAGTCCCAGGTCACATTGACACTGTCTGCCTCTTGGGTGGACCTAGACCCCTTGTTCAGGATGACAGTATGGTCTCCCCCTCACTTGCTACTGTAGAGGATGCACTACATGGGAGAGGCAGCAGTCAGCATGCTTATCAAGGCCTCTCCCTTATGACAACATTGCCGCTGCTACTTCTGGGCCTGTGTCAACAGACCAGTACACTGCATCGGAGATGCAGATACCCACCATTTCAATTTTAGTGGAGGATAGACTGGTCAATTGACCCTTTTCAGACATGACCTAGGTACAATATTACAAGATTTAAAGTAGAAATGATAATATAATGAAAGCAAATTACATATCAGTTTTAGAGAAAACGTAACCATTATCATGCTACAAAACACTGCAAACAAGAAAAGAAATATACACATTAGTTATGAGATTTTATATATGGGAAGCCTGAGTTTAGTTATAGACAATGTATTAAGCCACATGGGATTTTGTGACCACAATTCCAATCATCCCCAGACATGCATGGTGTAATTGTGGTACAGTCTGCAGCTACATTGGTGTGGTGTGTGGCCTCTAGGAGGATGGCATTCCACACTGCAAAAGCCTCCAGGATAAAATGGAATGCAAGGGTGATGCTGTGACTGAACTCAAGGGTTCTGTGCTGGCACATGCTGTATCTGTGGCTACCTCCATGTGGATTTAAGCAAGTGCCACCATTGGCACTTTATAAACCCATTACTGCTTGCAGCTGGAGACATGTGTGTGCCTCTAATGATGGCATAGGATAACCATCACAGGGAACACAGTCAGCACCTGTATCACCATACACATAGGTTCATAGGTAAATACCCAGAAATCAGTCTGCAGATTATTAAATCCCTAGCAGATAGTGACCAAAGGTGAGAATCAAACAGTGTACCTTGTGCCTCTGAGGTAAACACCTTAGCCATCATGCCACCCCATAATACCACTCCATGCCAGGGACAGCCATATCACAGAGCAACCCACACAATGTGCCTCATGTGCACACTCTACAGAGGTGCTGTTCCACCATTCCCACCATGTCTATGTGTCACAGGTCATATAGCATGGCTATGTTCCACTAACACAGGATCCCTGCTGTACAGGTGCATAGTGCCTCACCTGTGGCATGCCATTGCTGTTGTCATACAGAGGGGTATATAGTGCCTCACCCATGGCATGTCACTGCTGTTGCCATAATGAGGGGTACATAGTGCCTCACCCATGGTGTGCCATTGCTGTTGACATACTGAGGGGTACATAGTGCCTCACCCATGCCATGCCATTACTGTGGTCATACTGAGGAGTGTCTAGTATCTCCCTTCTGATCAGCAGATGAAATCATCTTTGAGAGTGATGAGCCACATCCTTATGACCCATGTCTCGATGTCCTTTGATTGACCAGTAGCCACACACCCACTGGTCCATATGTGTCTATGCATCTCTAGGCACATGTGCAAATAATGATGGCTGTGACCCTAGCACTTCTTCTTCCTGTGTAGTGTACGTGACAATGTCTGATACACAATGTGACTTGAACACAAGCTGCCCAACATAGCCTCTACAGAACAATGTATGCATCACATTGTTCTATCTGACAGTGCTCTGCCACTGAGCACACATCAAGGATAGGTGGGCTAGACATTGCTGCTTTGTCTACACTGTCATATACTGTGTACTCTGCTGACAGTGCTCTGCCACTGAGCACATATCAAGGCAAAGGTGGACTAGACATTGCTGCTTTGTCTACACTGCCACACACTGTGTACTCTGCTGACAGTGCTCTGCCACTGAGCACACATCAAGGCAAAGGTGGACAAGACATTGCTGCTTTGTCTACACTGTCATATACTGTGTACTCTGCTGACAGTGCTCTGCCACTGAGCACACATCAAGGCAAAGGTGGACTAGACATTGCTGCTTTGTCTACACTGTCATATACTGTGTACTCTGCTGACAGTGCTCTGCCACTGAGCACACATCAAGGCAAAGGTGGACTAGACATTGCTGCTTTGTCTACACTGTCATATACTGTGTACTCTACTGACAGTGCTCTGCCACTGAGCACACATCAAGGCAAAGGTGGACAAGACATTGCTGCTTTGTCTACACTGTCATATACTGTGTACTCTGCTGACAGTGCTCTGCCACTGTGCACACATCAAGGCAAAGGTGAACTAGACATTGCTGCTTTGTCTACACTGTCACACACTGTGTACTCTGCTGACAGTGCTCTGCCACTGTGCACACATCAAGGTAAAGGTGCACTAGACATTGCTGCTTTGTCTGCACTGCCACACACTGTGTACTCTGACATCTGTGGTATCTGGTGATGCTGCTAGAGACTCTTTGTCACCATCAGTGTTGTTGGGGAATCATGAGCAGATGGTTGTAACTGGTCCTAGTGTTGCAGGTGAGGAGGGTCTCGCTAGTACATAGCATGTGGCAGGTTATGCCAGGGGCATACTATAGTGCCCCCAGACATGTCTAGGCAGCACTCCTGGGGTTTCAGTAAGCCAAATATATGCCCTATGACATTCCTGGCTTGGATGCTGGTGGTGTTCTATTGACCTTCCAACATGCTTTGTGGGTTCTATTTGGGCACCATCACCAAGGGATCCAGGGACTATCCTACATCACCTTCAGTACAGTAGAGCATACATGGGGGATAGAGACAAGGGAGGATTTAGATATGTGTACATGTTGCTTTTTGGCATGTGGGTGCATCAGTGTGCCTGCATGTACCTACTAGGTGGCCCTAAAAGATGCCACCATGCAGGAAGCAGTGATTTGTATGACTTGTACACCATATGTGGGAATTATGGGCACTGTCAGGGTGCTGTGTAGACACATAGGCTATGAACCCCTTTGTAATGCACTCTACTTGGCAGTTGATGGAACTGGCAGCCCTTCCTGTTAATGTAACACTGTCTGCAGATCCCAGGTGGGACCTTTATAGCCGCATGTATTCAGTCTATAACTCCTAGCATCAAGGAGGTGGACAAAATCAGAAAAGCCATGCATGGTGGTGGCTCTCTCTCCCCTGCCATGTTGGGAAAGCAGATGTGCTCATTTGCATCTGGCAGCATTTTTCTGAGAAACATCTTGAATATTCTAGTGGCTGTTTCATGTTAAATACCCAATGTCTTTCCTGTTTATATCTGGAAGGGCCGTGCAGACAGAATGGCAAATGTACACATACTTTTGTATATGGGAAGTCCATTCATTTGTCCAGTTCCAACTTGTTGGTTATGCGTTATTTAATGCCCATATAGTGTCCAGCCACTCTAAAGCAGTACGGTAGCCGGTCTGTCAGCTTGAGGGATGTATTTCTTTGACATTGCCACTTTTCCTGGTGCATATGGCCATATTGTGTCTCTAGGAGACTACTAGTCACTCTAAATAAATGCTGTTGAAGAGCGGCCATTGCTTCTCCTGGAATTCCTGCTTTTGCAGTGCTACTACTTTTACTGGTCAGCTTCACACCTGACAACTATGAGTCATGGCCTTCTCTCCCCTGATTGTCATTTGCATCTGATTATGAACTCATTAGACCGTGTTTCTTCATTTGCATGTCAAAATACACCCATACCCATTTTTATGTACCTTTTAACACATTGCCCTATGGTGTAACATGGTTCTACAAACTGCTAAGTAGCTGTGCATCCTAGATTTCAACAAAGAAGCGTGCTATGTCATTTGCAATTTGAGTATGAATAGGTTCATAGGTTCATAGATGAATACTATGATAACTGCCCTGAAGGGCCATTTTAAGCCTATCAGTAGCCTGAGGTCAGAATCAAACCCTGTCTTTTGTGACTATAAGGTGAAGACCTTAACCAGTATGCCAAACCTTCCCTTCTAAATGCTAGTTTTACTTTCAGACACAAGAGCTTTATTTCTTTTTTGACATCATTTTTGATGTATTTTATTATTTCTCCACACCACCTGCGTACTTCTTAAATTTTATAAGACAGCATTGATGCTGGCAAAGTCTGCCCTTGGGTTTACTTGACTTTAACATGTCTTTCAAATGCTGGTAATTTATATATTTATTAACAATGTGTTTACCAGCTAGAGTCTGTTGACCCTTTTCAGCCATTACTGAGCTCAAAGTGCAAACTTAAGAAGTCAAAAGGAAGAATACAAACTATATACATAGGAAGACTGTATGACATGCATAAGATAAACAGTGGTGTAATAGAAGGCACATTATATATAGGTAGACTATGCAAACAACAGTAGTGGAACAAAATGAAATAAATATTTAACTATGTACAATTTGTACAATAAATGTGCAAATTTCAATTCATATGCAGGTATTCAAATGAAATGCATTAATATATAGCTTATGAGGTTTGCTATTCAACCATTACCACAAATGTATATGCACATGGCTTCAATGCTTAGGTGTTCTGTTGGTGTATTTTAAAGGTTTCCAGGGTTTGCTGTTTTGTTACTTCACTGGGGTTGTGGTTGTATAAGACAGGCCTTAATCTAGAAAAGGCTTTTTCTCCTAGCTGTTTTGAAATGAGGCTAGGTTGCCATGTGGTTCTCATCTTGACTGTTTCTGAGAATGCAGGCTTGATCTTTAACAGGAAGCTTAACTCTCAGAGGTGGGCAATAAGTTAGCTTTGGTATTTTGAATCATAAAGTTCCCAAGTAAATGGTAACTTTACGAGAAACTGGAAGCCATTTAACACTCTTTCGACGATCACAGAGGTATGTGCATTCCTTGGTCATTAACACAAATCTGCATATTTTGTTAACCATGATTCATGAAAAGTCTAAAGCTAAACAATGTGAGGCCATATACTAGTTTTGGGAGAATGTTTTTGCTGTTGCTATGCAGACACAGAAGAAAGGATATGATAAATTACTTTGCTAGTTACATTGTCAGTATGACTTTTTAATGTTAAGGAAGGATGCAAAATAAAACCTAGAGACTTGTATTCAGTGACATTAAAGGTGATGATGTCCTGGGTGCCTTTATTGATCAGAGATGGTAGGTTTGCTAATTTCTGTGTGGTGGGAAATAGTACAAGATTCATTTTTTGAGAGATGATTAAGGTAACCATTTGGAATGTTGGGGGCCACTAAAGTGAGTCCTGTAACAAAGAGACTGAATGGCTGAAAAAAGACTTATATATACTAAGATGACCATTTCCCAAAATATTCTCTTTTCTCTTGAGGTATGGCATTCTCAAAGTTAGAAAATACTTTGAAAATTAAGTTTAAAACCACCCTTGTACTTCCCAGATATATTGTAACCCAGCAGGATGGTTATTTATGATACACAAGATTATTCTAATACCATGTTGGAACTTTTACATGATGTTTATACTTATACCCTTGTTTCTAAGAATCAAATCCATATAGCATATCAGAAGATTGATTTGTATTTAGAGGAATATGTACTAAATATGCAAACTGATGTTGATACCTATCAGTTTTTATGCAATCCTAATACCACTATAGCAGCGATTTTCTAGATTCTGAAAATCTACAAAGGGGTACTCCGACCTCCTTTCAGGCCCATTGTATTGGCTACTGGGTCTAAGACCTATCCATTCACTGTCTTGATTGACAGATGGGTAAAGTATGTGTATGATGCAGTACCACATTTAATTAAAGACTCTTGGGATTTGTTTAGGCCATCTAAAAAAAATCATGCTTGGAATGAAAGTCTTGTATTCCTGATAATTGATGTTAGAGATTTATTTACTGTCATCCCTAAGAATGAAGGTCTAGAATATTTCCATCAGAGTTTAATTCAATGGTCCACCCTCTCTAATGATAGAATTAATCTGGTCATGGAATTAAGGGCTCTTGTCTTAGAGCACAATTATATTTATTTTGAGGAGGAGTTTTTCCAACAAGTAAGAGGTTTAACAACGGGTGCATCATGTGCTCCTGCTATTGAGAATATGGTACTTCTGGGGTGGGAAGACCAGTTTATATTAAAGAGTTCCTTTGACAAACATCTGCATTTATATGTAAGTTTTTTTAGATACCATATTTATTTTACGGGATGGCAAGGTGGATGAAATTCACAACTTTGAAAAATACTTGAATAACACTACAATATTCCTGAAATTTACATATTCTTGGAACAGTGACAAGATTAATTACCTAGACACACTCATTTACCATACATCTAATGGTTTCAAGTCCAATATTTATAGAAAATAAACATTTTCTAACTCCTATCTACACTTCTATAGCAGTCACCCAATATGACAGAAAAAAAGTTTAGTGAAAGGGCAGGCCATCAGGGTAGCACGTATGACCTCTCAAAGCGAAGATGTGTGCTTCAAGTTATTAAAGTTAAAGGAAATGTTTTTAGCAAGAGGTTTCCCTAATCAAATTCTAGACAAGTTGCTACTGGAAGTGTATAATGAATGGGGGAAAATATATAAACCACTTTTGGGAATCAGACTTACTGCGTCTACCAATAATAAGGAACACGAGTATGAAAGGGCACTGGTAGTGGAACACAACCAGTTCACCAAGGAGATTAAAGACATCATTAAAAGAACTGGTGCATTTTTAAAACCAATCCTGAAACATTTCAGTTGGTGGGAACTGAGCCCACCTTCATTTCGAAAACAGCACCTAACTTTTAAAGACTGATGGAGAACAGATTTGGGACATTTCAAAAAATACCAAAGGAACTATGAGGTGTGGCTGTTGTAGACAGTGTACCTATATTACCAGGAATCAGACCTTAACATCAGGTAACACCATGAATAATAGAACAATATTTCAGGATGGTAATTGTACCTCCCAAAGAGTGATGTATCTTGCTTGTTGTGGTGGGTGTCATTTTACAACGGTAAGACGGAACATGCCCTTAGGATATGCATCTACAAACATATTTATGACATTGCTGACAAAAATGAAAACAGTGCCCTATTCAAACACTCCATTGCGTGTCAAGGATTTAATACGTTTTGTTTTGGTATCTTGGAAAAAATCAGGTTAGATCCAAGGGGGAGGTTGGAAGACTTTTTTAAAAAGTGATGGAAATTAAGTAGTAACTCAGATTGGGTGCAACCCCCCCCCCCCCGGTTTAAACAACAATGTACCCATTGCTCCTGTTTTGTATACAAAAGTTAAGAAACTGTAGGTCGGACTTTGTGTGATTATCATTTTACTAGCTTAAATTATGCTGCTAATGTGTTTTTATATACGTAAAAAAAGTGTTCTTTTTTTACAAGATTGACAGTCTCACTGTTAAAACTGTCCATGTCACCTGGCTCTTTAAGGAACAGAAATATTTGATTGAGCTGTTTTACTAATAGCCAATTAAATTAATCCTTAGATAGTATAAACTGCTGTTGTGACAGTTTGTCATTATTCTGATGAAGACTGTGTACTGGAGATGAAAGCACTTAATGTTCTTTTTAAAATTTGATTAAATCGCTTTTTAAACCATTTGTGCACCTTTCGTGGCATTTATTCTCATTTTGAGATCACACAGCCTTGGAAGAAAAGATGACTTTTTTTTGGGGGGGGAGGTAACACAACATATTTCTCTTTCCACAAGGTGTGTGACCTTGGAGTGAGGTCATAAAAGTAGCACTTCTGGGTTGGGGGTACACCACAGAGAGGTTTTCCCCTCCATTGCAAAATTATATAGTATCAAAAAATTCTGGGCTGGTTTTAACAACCTCCTGCGCCCAGGTAAAACTACTACCCCAACCCCCGAGATACTAATTGAGAAAAGTAAGGAAGATGTAGCTAATACCTTTAACTCCTTCTTCACCGAGACAATCCAAACCCTAGCCAATCAACTTACCTCCAATCCCCCATCAACCACAAAACCACAAGACACTGTCTCTACCCCTTTCACTTTAAAGCCAGTCTCTTCCGCTTACATACGTACCCTCTTAAAAAAGCTCAAACCAACCACTCTTGCGGCAGACCACCTCCCAGCAGAATTCTTACAAATTGCGTCTGATGTAATTGCTTACCCTATATCAATCCTTATCAATAGAACCATAACTGAAGCCAACATCCCCTCTATCTGGAAGATCTCCTACATCATTCCGCTTCATAAAGGAGGTAACTCCACAGAAATATCTAACTATAGACCAATAGCTATTCTGTCCCCAATAGCGAAAATCATGGAAAGATGCATCCACAAACAACTTCTTCACTACTTAACCTGTAATCATCTCCTGTCCAACTCCCAGCACGGCTTTCGCCCCCACCACAGTACCACCACGGCCCTCCTTTCCTTTGTCGACTCCATTAATAACAATCGTAATAACAAACTAATATCCTCCGCCCTCTTTCTTGACCTATCGAAAGCTTTCGATATGGTCAATCACCAGCTCCTTCTAAACAACCTTGCAACCCTACATCTGGACACCCCAGCACTAACCTGGTTCCAGGCTTACCTCACTGGTAGGCAACAAGCTGTCCGGTGGCAAAACAGACTATCAGGCCTACTCCCCAATACCATTGGCGTTCCTCAAGGCTCAATTCTGGGTCCACTTCTGTTTTCCATCTTCATAAATGACCTACACTCAGTCATCTCTAAATCCACCTGCATCCAATACGCCGATGATTCCACCTTGATCTGCTCTGATGTCTCTCTCCTAAATCTCCAAACTACCACTCAACACTGTTTTTCTCTAGTAGAAAAATGGTTCACCGATCTGAAACTCCTACTTAATCCAACTAAAACCAAACTACTACTATTTTCTCCCAACGTTTACTTAACCCTTGGAACAGAACTCACAAGTAACGACAATACAACCTTCCATGTTAAATCCAACAATGGGACTATCATAACCCCTGTCGCCAGTACCAAACTACTAGGTGTAACTATAGATCATAAATTCAAATTTGACATTCACATTACACAAACTGTAAAATCACTTAACAAAAAACTAGGATCCATGTACAGAATAAAAAACTATCTAACCCCAACTGCCAAATTAACTATTGCCCGCACACATCTTCTCTCCACCCTCCTCTATGCCTCCCCAGTCTTTTCTTTCCTCAACAAACGTGAACTTAACACGCTCTCTACTGCCTACAACCACATTGCTAGATTTATTACTGGATCCCCCTATCGCACCCACCACTGTCTCAACCTGAGGAAACTTGGCTGGTTGGAACTCCCAAATCTTCTCAAACTTAACCAACTCACTGAAGCCTGCAAACTAATCAACCAACCGGATAGAACCCCCTCACTATCTAGCATTCTGACCCCATATACTAACCTCAATAGCCTTCGATCATCCAACAGCACCCAGATCCGAACCATCACTGCCAAGAACTCAGGTGGTGATGCCCTCTTTGCCAACTCCATTGGCAAACCGTGGAACTCTCTGCCAAACTACCTTAGAAGTACAACCTCACACCAGCAGTTCAAAAACAACCTAAAAGAATATCTCAAAAAACAATGGCTATGCCCATGTCGTGAACCTGACTAAACACATATTCTCAACCCCTACCAAATGTCCAAATCTATCAACAATGGCAAACATGTTTATTCTTCTTGAAATGCTCTATTTACTATTTGCTTATAAGATACCTCAGCTATATATAACCTTCTGATTGCTCTGCTGTCTTTTTAACAACTATGTAAAAAATTTCTCAATCATCGTGTATTTTTGGAAAATGTACATTATTTTCTTACTGTTTTTTACTTGTATCTTTATATTGTATTAACTACTATGTTGGAGCTTTTCTCCTCGGGCCTCTACTGAAAAAGGATATGTATCCAGCTAGACTAGCCCGGTTAACAAATGTAAAATAAATAAAATAAATAAATAATACAAATTTGGCTGCTGAGTTGTGTTTTTTTTTTGTATATGTAATTTGGTACTAGGTTATTCAGCTATGAACTATGAACCTATGAACTAGTACTTTTAGCATTATGTCTTTTGTGAATAGATAGCTTGGCAACAATAAACCTTAGCTCATCTACGTTGCTCCAATTACCGACTCTCTACCCTTACAGTTATGCATCCTAGTGATGGGGTTCTGACCTCCATGTTACTTTTACAATTGCCATAAAAATAAAGTTCTTACACCAGTGACATAGGTGCAGGTAATAGTTTCTCATATTGCAGGCAGTGGTACATATTACTTTACCGTTTTTAAATGACTTGCCCCTTTTTGTTTTATCCATGTCGCTACTGTCTGACTTTTTTCTATCAAATACATATCATCTGCTGCACTTTTCACTCTGTGGAATCTGTTTCCTTTTATTTCCTGATGTTTTAAGTAGGGAAGCCATGACTTCCATGATGCTCTTCTTTATGTCAGGTTACAAATTTTAAATTCCTACAAAAGCTCTTTGACATTTTCAAAATGATGTGGTGTGAGGGGCAGAACTATATTCAGTAAGAGTTTTTTCTAAAAATCCCTGATTCAGGTAGTCCATCGTAGTAAAAGTCAAACTGACAGTTAAATCAGTGTGATTTAAAATCAGCTGTATCACAGCCAAGGGTGTAATGTTTTTGGAGTTTTACTTGTGTTGATTACCAAAGGGCTACCCCAAAACCAAGTCACCAGAACCAGGTATACCGACACGATCCACCCAGTGACCCAGAGGAATTCATTCTGATGGCACTTGTATACAGAAGGATGTACTTTCTAGATTAAATACTGTTAGGTAATGGAATCATTCTGACTACCGATACCATGCCTGTATAGTTAACACAGTGATATCTTTACAGCTGGTTACCCAGAGATCCAGTCTAAGTTTGCTCCTTAAGTATACCTCTTGTGTGGTATTAGATTACTAGTGAAATGATGTGAGCTTGCACACCAGGGTTTCATGAGAGTCACCTCAAGGACTGGGAAAAGTAGTACGTTAAACAGTGTGCAGCCCTTGCACAGCAGAGTTTCACAAGAGTCACCTCAAGGACTGGGAAAAGTAGTATGTTGAACAGTGTGCAGCCCTGCTGCCACAATTTGAAGAAAAACGTAGTGCTGAATTTACAAATGTGAAACGGAACCATGTTATTTGCTGTACTTCAAAAGTGATGGAAAATTCCAATCAAATGTGCATAAACTGAAAGACAGGGAGACAGTGATAGAGAGAGAGTGTGTGTGTGTGTGTGTGTGTGTGTGTGTGTGTGTGTGTGTGTGTGTGTGTGTGTGTGTGTGTGTGTGTGTGTGTGTGTGTGTGCATGTGTGTGTGTGTGTGTATGCATGTATATATATATATATATATATATATGTGTGTGTGTGTGTGTGTGTGTGTGTGTGTGTGTCTGTGTGTGTGTGTGTGTGTGTGTATGTGTGTGCGTGCGTGCACATGCGGGCTTGCATGCATACACATGTGTATGTGTGTGTAAGCATATGGGTGTCAATAAAGTTTGTTATGAAAGCAACTAGTATCACTGTATATGATTTAAGAAACAGAAATCCGCAGCCATAAGTTTTTAAGTTAATTTCGAAATACTGATGTTTATTTAGCAGTATAGCATATTATGCTCGGAGAAAGCTGCATGCTGCTTAAAAATATATTTTATCAATATGTTTAATTGTTTTTTCAGACAGGAACATGGCAGTAGTCTACAGATACAGGCAAACACCTACACATAATCATCCATGACCTGACATTGATGGGATCTGATCCATGCACCAACAGCAAGACAAGATGACATCTGGCTGGGTCCTTGTGCTGCTGATGCCATAACTGAATACAATGCTTCCATGGAAGGTGCACTGAAATATAACTCCAGGAGACGTACAGTTCCATCTGGACTGTCATCAGTAGTAACTAAGCACCTGCTCTGAGTGACACTTGAGCTACGGTACCTTATTAAGGTACCTGGCTAATAGGATATGTGCCATTACTACATGCCAACCCCCTCCGCATGTTATCAAGAGCTGGCAAAAAACATGCTGATGCTGTCACTCACACATGTCATCTTTCAAGACGTTGCATCCTGTGGCCAGTCTCTACTTGTTAATCCTCATATTCCCAGTAATCAGGAAGTGTCAGTTAATAACCATGCCCTTTCAGGTATGCATGTCCTTTGTTTATTTATTTTACTGACAGGGTCATTATAATTCTAGCTGTGTAACCTAAGTGTGTCCCACAAGTTATATGCTTTAGATATTTATATAGGGTGTGATTTTTGGTTACGACATGACTTTCTTACTGCCTTGATCGGTCAGAGATGTGTGTACCAGACCAGGGGTGAATTTTCCATTTCCCATCCAATGGTCCATGTTACGTATAAATAGAGTTAGGCAAGGACTTTGTTTCACATGAATGGGCAGCCTGTTCCAGAGAAAGGGAATTCACTGAGATACATATCTGTCTCTCCAACATGCTCTATTTACATTGCAAGCAAAGTTTAGGGCTTTAGATCTAGTAGTTCTGATGATGTTGGTTTTGCAAATGTGCAAAAGGTTCATCAGAGCAGGGGTCCAGGGATACCTTGTATGGCAGGCATAGACAACCTCTTAATAGTCTGCAGGAGGCCGGGTATAGAGATAGGGCCTTTAGGTTATCCTCATAGGACACTGTTTGTGCCCTGTAGTGGACATGGACGAGCTGTGTTCACTGGGTTACTACATTTACCAGTCAGGATCTACTCTCCAAATGGTCTTAAAAAGAATAAAAGTACAATTAGAGATATAAAATGCAACACAGCACTACATTTGACCAAATGCAACACAGTACTACATTTGACTACTCCTTTGAAATGGCTGCTGCTTTGCTTTGTGTTATTAGAACAAAATTAACGCCAGTAATGGTTTCCAGTTCCAGTGTGTTTCACCCTACACCCTTAACCTTACACAGAACAAAATTAATTTCGGCAATGCTGAGGTTAAATAGTGTGACTTTTGCACTGAAAATATATTTAATTTACTTTTTAAAATCTGGAATTTCGTCCTTAAAAGCACAGAATACTCAAGCCAAATGAAAGGCTAAGCAGTTATAAACAATATTCAGTTAGCATACTTGGCTATGTTTGCCTTAAACAGTAAGTCTGCAATTTAAGAATTTTAGAAATGCTTTCTAATTCTGATGAGATATTATGATTTCATCAGATAAACTTTTTTTTTCATTATTTACTACTCCTGCATCATGGTTGCTTGACTAAAGGTTACATAAACATATCCATCTGTATTTTAATCTGTGTTTTAATGTTCTACAGCTCTGCCTTTTTTAGTATACATCTCCCTCCAGTACCACCAGAGAGAACAGAAAGTGACCTTACTAAGTACACTGGCTCTGGACAGCAGCCAACAATCATGTATGTATTTCTTTTAAGATGTAAAGGCATCTATAATAACATTCAGTAACATGACAAGAGAAATCATTTCATGTAAAATAAATTAAAGAAAAAAAGAGACGGAGACAGCTTTGGAATCCAGAACAGGCCTATACTTGGTGCAAACACACCAAGTATAGGCCTGTTCTGGATTCCAAAGCTGTCTCCGTCTCTTTTTTTCTTGGATTACCTACACTTTTCTACAGAGACGCAGTGGTGGGTTGTCTTCTTTTGGCAATTTTTTCTTTTATGTAAAATAAATTGTTTAACTCATGTTTTGAAGCTTTTTTCTAGCAATTGCTTAGACGTTTCTTACTACAGTACAAAAATTAATGAGATTGATTTTTCTACATTTCTCTCTCTACCCTTAGGACATAAAAGAGAAGATGGGAATCACAGTCAGTATGCGGCAACACTGAAAGTCCACAGCAAAGCTCTATAGTTTGTCTGTTAACCAGATTTTGTGCTCATAATGAGAATACCAGTTTGCTCAGTTTATTTGAAAGAGTAGGATATATTACAAGTTACAAGTGAGGTAAAAGATAGCACAGGATTCGCTGTTCTTTACTGATGATTGTGCAGAACTGATTAGGCGGAACAAAACAAGAGAATGGCATCGGTCTTACATTTTTGCAGTCATCAACTTCCCCATCTAACTGAGCTGGATGTTACTCAAAGGGACAGCTGCATAATCAAGATAAATTTCTCTTCTCCTGCCTTCTTTGTACAGGGTTGCGACCCCCCCCCCAAGGCCCGCTATGTTTTTCTGCTTCCCCATTTCCAGGGCGGGCATTAGGTGAAATGACACGGCAGGTGAAACAGCTCCATGGTCCACCCACATACACATCCCACAGTGTTTCCCATTCTCTCCCATTATGGCTTCACCACTCTCTCTCTCTCTCTCTCTCTATATATATATATATATATATAGTCTGCATTTTTCTGTTTTCACACATTTTGCCATCTTCTTCAGCTTTCGCCTGTGTTCTTACAACACACCTTAACTGGGCCAGATTGCAGTGCAATAACTATGGAAGAAATAACCTATATTATGCTGGGGGTGTTGGGACTACTAGGCTCTCAGAGGTCATAGGATTTCTAGATGTTCTGAGGTACGTTGTGTTTTTTCACCCTTTTGACTCAATAATGCCCTGAACAAAAATAATGACCAAGGGAAAAACAAACTCAGTCATACTCTTAAACTTTGCTTTTTTCTTGCATCCCTTCCACACACACCAACTTGGGCAGACTGCACTATAATAACAGTATATACAATAATTGAATTAAGCTTTGTTTTTTTTCTAGCTATTTTGAGGTGGCTTTTACAGTATTTTTCCAACCTTTTGATTCAGAGGTGCCTCAAGTAAAATTTATAACTAATTAAAGCCATTCAGTCTTATTCTTACACTTTCCTTTTTTCAACATTCCTTCTACGTCCCCCAACTGGCAAAGAACGCAGAGGAATTTACATGTGGAAATAAATGATGAAATTAAGCTGGGGGGGGGTCTAGCGGAAGAGCCACGGAGGTACAGATGCTCTTAGATGCATTTTAGAGCTAGTTTCCAATCCTTTGATTTGGTGATGATCTGAAAAAAGACATGACCACGGACCATGGAAAAAAATTCAGTCTTCTTGTTTTTTTTTCAAGATTTGTCTGACAAAAGAGCAGTTCACAATAAACTGAGAAGACAACAATGCTTGTGAGGATGTATAAATCCCATTCCCAAATGGAATAGCACTTACCACCCTGCCCTCTCAAAAAAGATAGTCGCTTTCTGTGTATCCCTCTGCTATTAGACTGGGATAAAGGCCAAATAGCCCCAGTCATATATTTCAGGTAGCTGTTGTCAAACATATATGCAGTATTCCCCTCTCACCCCTACCCCCAAAACACAGCCACCTTCTGTATACCACTGTGATGTCAGACTGAGACAAACTTGAAAGAAAATATAGAATGCAGCAACATATTTCATCTTATTGAGGTTGGAAGAATAAAACAGCGTGCCTCCTCCCACACCTCCCCCAAAAAAATTACCTGTGTATGTGTCCATTGTTTGGTTGTCAGAAAAGCAAAAAACATGACAATCAAAGTAAAATGTTCTACCTTGTTGGTCCTAAACAGTTCTAAAAAAGCTATAGTGACCTTCTATGCACACCTCTGAAGTTTATGAGAATGTTAAAGAAATAATGACCATGCTATTCACAGCCCCCATGTAAACTATAACCACATTCTGAGACTTGATTGTAAGGACAATTAAAGTAGCAATGACCACACCACCCTAACACCATCACACGAGCATCAGTGATGTCTGATGCAGAGCTGCGAACAGGACTGGTTTTAGACTGGATGAGGTTCAGAGCACAGGCCACTATTAAGCTCACATCAAAATCCACTTATATAGCTTGGGTTGTGGGGGCTGTTAGGCCCCCAGAACCTCTCAGGGTTTGGATGTCCTCTAATGCATTTTATTTCTTATTTTTGAACACTAATGACTTGTTGTCTTTTTTTCTTGTTACCCAGAATGTCAATGATATTATTTTTTACATACACACTTAAACAAACATGCATACACACAAATGCACAAAACACACACACACACACACACACACACACACACACACACACACACACACACACACACACACACACACACACACACACACTGACACCATTACACCTCAAAGACAGGTCTGTCAATACAAACATTACCGATTTTTCACACACGTACAAAAATGCTGACATTGGCTCTGACAAACCAGGTGTATCACAAAATGTATATGCACACAAACACAAACTGCAAACTTACCTACAGGTGAATTCTGAGGGATGTTGGAGAAAACCAGAGCACATGGATAAACCTATACAGTTACAGGGGAGCCATGCAGACTCCAAGCAAAAGAAGCCTCAGCCAGGAACTCAGCTAGAATTATATACTGTGATATGGCAACCCTACTCCCTGCAATCATTGTACTAATAATCAGTTACTTCCACATACAAACTGCTCCTGTTAGATCACCCGTGATAGCCACTTACTGTGTACAATGCTCATAGATGTAATGGCAAAGTGAGAGAAAGAAAAACTATGGCCAACTTGTCTTACTTACACTGTAATCCCCCCGCCCACACACATATACGAATAAAACACAGCAGTACTATTTTTACACTGATTTTAGCAAATACATTGTTGGCACTACTCCTGTCATATCAAATCAGTGACTGCTGTTTAACAGTGATTAAACAACAGTGGTGTAGGTAATTTATATCATAGATGCCCTTTATATCTATTAATTATATTCACTTTAGTTTGTGTACCTCAGATAAATAAGTGTCACAGCAATAAATCACTCTATCTTACTTTACACAAATGCACACTAGTTGTGCAAAGCCAGCTCAGTGACTGTTTAAATCAAACAAATGATAACAGGGTCAGTCACTTTCATTCACAAAGTACTTTGACCTCAACCCAGAGGTTAAAGCCACCTCTGTGCTCACTTCAGATGTCTGATTATGGCAAACATATGACGGCCACATAAAGAATTCCAACCTTGAAAAGAATTTCAACCTTTGTTCCATAAAATATTCCAAGTTAATCCATACAAATCATTTTAATCCTGCAAAGGGAAAATAAAGAATAAACAGATTTAAGTTATTTTCCTCCAGAGACAGCTCCAGCAATGATAGGTAATCTGCCTGTGCACATCCCATATGTCCAATGTTTATAAAAATAAAATAAAAAATACTATCACAACGTCTCAGAGAAAATGAATGGCAAAGCCAAATATATTAATGAAAAAGTCCCCAAAATCAAGGACAGATTGGAAATATTGCTTTTTATATACTTGAAGAGTTAATAGAATGATAGGTTTATACACCATTCATTTTTTGAAGGATAGGAGATCAGAAACTCAAACGTCTATTGTTATTTAGCAACTGTAATCCCCTATGACTTTCCAGAAAACTGCAAATATGATAGAGAAACCAAAAATGGAGACAATCTTATTTCAGTCGTAACCCTTAACTTACTTGAAAATCAGGCACAAAGACAAAAATAATAGGGGGGACAGGAAAAAAGGACTAAACTCACAGGCATTTTTTTATTATTATTCCAGTTCATTTCAAAAGTTACTAGAACAACTGGGTTTGCATCAACATTCATTTTCTGAGCAGTAAGAAGTGGTAAACTGGAATGTCTGGCATTCTTAACTGATTGCAATCCTCAGTGATTATTACTCTTAATTAGTTTAAAAAATGAATACAACAACATTCTTTGCATTGTGTAAACGTGACTTTCTGTACAATAAGTAGTACAAAACTCTTTTATCTGACATTATTGACTGAGTGTAATCCTTACCAAAAAAAAAAAAATCAGTGACTTTATGAGATGTAGGGCAGAAATATGATGAAATAGCAGAATGAAGCAATACCAGAAATGTTCTTCAAAAATCAGAGAGAGAAGGAGGATAGGAACATTGTGAAACACAGGCCACTAGCAGTGGGCAGCTACCACCAGTTTGTCCTGCAAACATGTTTGCAATTTTTATCTGGTTGCCTACCAAGTTCTATTAAACAAAATTACCTTACACTCTCTCTTGTTGCTGTGGTACTGAAATGGTACTCAAATGGTACTTTCTGCATCAGTTTTTCTATGTAACAGCAAAGGGTAAAAGACTCCACAAACTGATAACCTGACCAATCACACATTCATGGAGGTTTTTTTTTTAACCCTTGTTGCCATCTCACAGCAACTACTAGAAAGTCAGCATCTCCCCACAGGATGCCATTTAGTTAGGTGTACCTTTTTGACACATTTTCTATTTTACTAGAGATGGGAAAAATAAATAAAGTCAGAAGACTGCCCTTGGTTATCTATGTGTAAGGCTGATAATGAGTACAAAAGGAACACCCATGAGTAGTACACATTTGTACTGTCTGGGGATTTTTATATTTCATTTTATGTACCTTTTCATAATTAACATGTTCTACTGGGCTTGGCCAGTTTTCAGCAGAGTCCCGGGAAGGTAGTATTTACATTTTCACATACTGTATATAATACAAACTTGCAAGGAGGTCATAGCATATAATATTATGATTGGATCTCAACTCATAACCTATTTGTTATGCATTTGAGAAATGGATTCAAGAAATCAATTTCAAGAACACATAACAAATGACTGTGATCAGGGATATGATTGAACTTCTTTTAATATAGAGGAAGCTTTAGTAGTGCTTATGTAGTCTGAGTTAAAAAAAGTGTGTGCCATTGCAAAGTGTCTATCAGCTTTTAAACTTGTAATTTGCTTTGATGTGCAGTTTGCTTCTAACTATAATTTACATAACATTGTGAGGTGTGTGACAGCTTTTTAAATTGTGATTGAGTATAGTGTATGTGGATTGGACACTCTAGACTGGCCATGGGTGTGAGTGTGCATGTGAGTATGTGATACGGAAGAACAACCACAATAGGGCCAGCCACCTGACAGTGTAAACATTGGCTCTAGATTATTGTCACTGTTGAAGTCACCTGGCAGTGTAAACAGTGGCTTAAATTATTGTCACTGTTGAAGTGACACCTCAACCCCATGTGCAAAAAGGGAGTGACGGATGGGTGGATGGATTGAGTATAGACATTCACTTCCCTTCTGTCTGCTGTTTGAGTGGTAGTGTGAAGTCTGTGAGAGCTTTTAAAGCTGCTGGTTGCATAGATATTCACTTTGCCTTTAACTGTAATTTACATAGCATTGTAAGGGTGTGACAGCTTTTTAAGTGGTTCATTGAATATAGACATTCGCTTCCCTTCTGTCTGCTGTTTGAGAGGCAGTGTGAAGTCTGTGAGAGCTTTTAAAGCTGCTGGTTGCATAGATATTCACTTTGCCTTTAACTGTAATTTACATAGCATTGTAAGGGTGTGACAGCTTTTTAAGTGGTTCATTGAATATATACATTCACTTCCCTTCTGTCTGCTGTTTGAGAGACAGTATGAAGTCTGTGAGAACTTTCAAACCTGCTGGTTGATTAGACTTGCACTTCACTTTTGACTGCAATTTGCATGGCAGTGCGAGTTGTGTGATGGCTTTTAAAACTGTTAGTTTTTGATGCATTCCTGTGGTGCCTACCATCTTTGTGGTAGCATGAGGCTCTCTTCATTTTAACAGGGAGGTTCATACATAGGAACCTTGCCATAAGTTTATGTATGACTCTCACTATAATAAGGTTATTTTTCAGGCATTTTTGGAGTATATTCAGAGCAGGTAGGCTGGTATTCATGAGTTGTGTGTGCATATGTGTGTGGTTGCATGTGTGTTTGTATGCAAGTATGAGTGGTATCAGGTGAGTGTGTGTGTGTGTGTGTGTGTGTGTGTGTGTGTGTGTATGTGTGTGTGTGTGTGTGTGTGTGTGTGTGTGTGTGTGTGTGTGTATGTGTGTGTGAGTGTGTGTGCGTGCATTCAACTGTGTGCCTGCCTGGAAGGTTGCATTAAGGGGGTTAGTTAAGGGATAGGTAAGGTACATGTGTGTGTGTGTGTGTGTGTGTGTGTGTGTGTGTGTGTGTGTGTGTGTGTGTGTGTGTGTGTGTGTGCATGCACACGCACGCGTGTGTGTGCATGTATGTACACGTGTGTGTTTGTGGTGGGAGGACTGTCATACCTCTAAACTAATAACCAAATTCCGCAATACTTTGGGGATACTAGATACCATGGAAATTTAAATATTATTTAAACTCATTTAAAAAGTTAATAGAACAGCAGGTTTTGCAGCATGAAAGATGTATGGAAGCAGGAGGATCACTAGGCTCTTTAAGTGTTATCGTATAACCACTTTAAAAGTTAATAAAACAGTTTTGTAGCACAAAGGACATATGATAGGAGGGAGCACTAGACACCAGAGATACACCTTAAATATCACCCTAAACTCACTTAAAAAGTAGTAGAACAGCAGTTTTAGGATATAAAACACGTAAAACATATGGCAGGAGTAATGTTAAACACCAGGGACATTCATTATCTTAACTCACTTAAAACAGCTCCAATCATTTTTCCCCTGACATACAAACCAACCCATCAACAATGCAGAGTTTTAGTCTCCACACTAATACTAGACCTCAGGGATGCTGCTTAAGTATTACCAGAGACCAGTTAAAGAAGTAAAAGAAGAGCAAGTAAAAATAAAGGTTTGAATCCCATTACCCATAGCTCAGAAAGTATCTCACTAACAAGTCTCCACTTTAGTAATCTGAACCAACTGAGAACTTAATACAAGGCAGTTCTTGCATCCTGATGCATTTTTGTGCACAATAACAGGTATGAAGCTCTAATATCTGGTATTACTAACTGAAATACTTTCTCAGTTCCGAGGGACAGGACCAGTATAAGGCAAAATCAGGGACGTTCTGTAAAATCAAGGACAGTTGAGAGGGTTGGGTGTGTATCTGTGTGTGGAGGAACGTCATACCTTTCCAGATATAGCCAGGAAGAGCACTAGATAACACCAGGGAGAATTTACAAAAGGGCTCATTTTGTAGGTGAGTTATTGTCCAGCTCATTAGTTAGTTTTCTGTCTTTTCTGTGCTGCTATAAATTTGGCACATGTGCAAAGCTGTTTACCTCTACAGCAGCGAACATCTAGAATACAATTTTCCCCATAGAAGGGCCCATAAAACTGTACCCTATAAAGCGGTAAATATAGAACAAATACCTTGCATGCTGACAAGCTTAGAGCAGCTATTTGGGCATTGAGTGGTGATACCTATAGATTTAGTAGACTTCAGTATTGTGCAAACATTAAAGAATTTAGTACTGTTTAGCACAATTTCCCCTGATGAAGCACCCTCATTAGTCTGTACCAACAAAGCACCCTTAATACCCCTCTAGCCCCAGTACACCACCCCCTTGTAACTCACCAGTCAAAGGACTGGAGAGCAGGAATATGCAATTTCCTAAGTTCTCTGCAGCCAGCATGGTGGATATGGGCATCTTGAGACAATCCAGCAATTGTCTCATGTTTACAGACAACTACTTAATCCTTAAAAAAGTAGACACACTATGTGAGAGGTGTACTTATACAAATACACTGAAGGCTAAACTCTTGCATACAAGCACACATCAGATAATCAAAACTATGCACACAACACCCACCTCACATAGCACCCAATGCACACACAGAGTAACATATTCTGAGGCACTTAAAAGCAATCTGTCTAAACAACAAGGATTGCCTAGATCACCCATTGTCAAAGCTATGCTTCAGCAAGCCCAAAAGCACTCAGAAAAAACACCTAACACCACACATACTGTCACTCTCAGGGGAGCCTCAAACAGAGGTTCTCAGGACTCTCATCACAAGGGACTCCATTGTAAGATATACTGATGCTCCTCTAACCAGGCTGAACAAGCAGAAGATATCTGTTAGTTGCTTATCTGGAGGTAGAATCCACCAATCACACGTGCACTCAAGTCATTATGTCACAGGTACCAGTATGATTCCATTATATCCACGTAGGTATAAATGACCTGAGATGTGCTTCACTGAAAGTTATGACGAGAGTAATTTTGAAGCTTTCAGATTGTGTGTCTCGGACTGGTATGAGCCTAGCACTGAGCAGCATATTACCATCACCGAGGACAATACAATGATACAATGATACAATGTATCACTGAGGATGATGTCACAGTACACTGAGCAGCATATTACCATCACCGAGGATGATACAGTGATACAATGATACAATGATACAATGTATAACTAAGGATGATGTCACAGTGCACTGAGCAGCATATTACCATCACCAAGGATGATACAATGATACAATTATACAATGTATCGCTGAGGATGATACCAGTAGCATATTACCATCACAGAGGACAATCCCACAATATGAGCAAAAGATGATTGACTTTAACAATTTGAAAGTCTTTCTGGCGTCATTCTAAGGGGATCTAATATTTGTCAGCTTGGAAAGACATGATTAACAGACCATGTTGCTTTGACAAAGATGAGCAGCACCTGTCCCTTTTAGGCTTTCATATACTGGCTAAAACTTTACCTGCCCCCATAGTGCCATATTTAGGCAATGCCAAATTGATAAACCTACCAACATAGCAAAATTAACTCAACTGAACCTCAAGGTGTTACTACTTAATGGCAGGAGCCTAAAAAAAAACTACACTCCCACCAACCCTCCTCACACTCAGTAATATAGATATCTAGGTACAATCTAATGAATATATCTTGAATATGTTTGAGATTAATGGAGACATGTGACTAGATAAACAAATTTGTAGAAAATTTGTCACTCGTAAAACTGAGTTAAAGCAACCAACAATACAAAACAAGGTTCCTAAATGCATTGAATTTTTAATTAGCTCAGAAAGCAATAGTGCAACTGGAATGTGATGTTTATCTAAAATATATAAAACAGTGAAAAGTGCAAAAATATACTGTAAAAAAATACTGGGATTAGTTTTGGTTAGTCAATACTGTGCAAGTGAAGAAGATAGGAAATAAATATTGTTGTCATCAAAACAAACTACTCTTTCATTACAATGGAGATTATTCTCCTGGAAATTTATCCATAGGAATTTTATCACACTGCATAAAGTTGAATTAATGTATAAAACCAACCTGGACGTTGGAGATATAAATCAGATATAAGAGCTGATTGGCAGCATGTGTTTTATGCTTGTACATTAAAGGACAAGTCCAAGTTAACTAAATGTTTAGTTTTATTTAATGTGCCAATTATTGTATGTGTTTCCAGAAGAAAATATACTCTTCTTTGGAGTATATTGGCTATAGCAAGAAAGGATATTTCCATTAATTGGAAAAATGACTCTACTCTTACTACTACGACAGAATTTAAGAGCATTACCAGTAATGTATGTCAACTTGAATTAGTTAAAATCAAGATAAGAACTGAGAGAACCACTTCATATTCTAATACTTGGTTGAAATGTAAAGGACTGTTAGGGAAATTGATGATAACCTTTAAAGAAGTACTGCTATAGATATAACTTTCAATAATTTGTTATTGCTTTGTAGATACCATTGTAAATAGTTGATGTTATTATTGGTTGGCTTGAAATCTTGTTTTATAGTTATAACTTGTTTTAAATGTAGTAATGTTTCACATTGTAAATTGTTTTTTAAAACTTTTAATCAAAAGAAATAGTTAAAAAACAATATAGACATTTGTGCAGTTACTGAGACATGGTTTAAAGTGGCAGAGAGTGCCCTGGCAGTGCCCCAGTACTGCCCTCTACACTTTTAGACCAGTTGCTGCAAAGTAAGAGCTAAATGTGAAGGAATCTTGACATACATCAATAACAAACATACCTGTAGGTTGGTCAAACAAGATAACATGCTGGAGTTCCTCCTCGTTCAAATCATCATAGACAAAATCCCGTACCATATTCTATCCAGCTATGTGTCACCCTCCATGTCCCAAAAAGCTCACAATGCATACTTGGACCTACTGGAGACAGTTACCATCCAAATGAACACCCTACTCATGGGAGACTTTACCCATCTATAGACTGGGAATCCTACATGACCTCAAATCTACAGGCACAGAGATTCCTGGACTTCGTAAATACAAACACCCTTGACCATATCATGAATATGCCTACTAGAGGCATCAATATGCTGTAACTCATACTCACAAATATGGGAGAACACTGTACTCCACCAATGTCTTGTCCTCCCAGGTAAGCTCTGACTATAAAGCTGTATCCTTCAAAATCAAAATTAACTATGTATCTCCAGTAAAACCAGCAACAGTTATGAACTATTCCAAGACAAACTGCCTTTTTATATAATGGTCTGTCAAAATTCAATGTATCTCAAAACCCTGAGAACATAGCAGCCTATACTGAATTGCTCTCAGAAACTCTGTACAACATATCAGTGGCTGCAAAGAGGCTGCTGTACCTAACAGAAGTAAACCCAGAAATGCCTTCAGAAACAAATTGCCCTGATGGCATCCCAAACTAAACAGGATATACAACATAAGGAAAAAAATATTGCAAACTCAGGAAGGTTAATTCCCATAATGATAGAAACTCTCTCATGAAACTAAATAAGCAAGTAAGAGGGATAATAAGGTCAAAGACAACTTTGAAGTTAAGATAGCTTCCCAGGTGAAAGATAACCATAAGGACTTCTTCAGGTATGTCAGACACCTCAAGGACATCACACAGCAATGAACTGAACTGGTGTTTAATGGTGCCACATTCATCGAGCCTGGTGATGTAGTGACCCTGTTAATGGACAAGTTAATTTCCAACCCCCCCTTTCTTCCCCTAAGCAACAACTTCAAACATAACCCCTTCTACTATAACTAGGAAGGATGGCCTGGCTCCAAGAACACAGTCTCATTCTAAACTCCTGCGATGCCTCCTGAACAGTCTAAAATATAACTTAACAGGATCCGTGCAGTCACTATTTAAGCATAATCATAAAACAGTTTTTTTTTACCACAGGATTTGAGGACTGCAGTGGTCATCCCCCTTCATAAGGGAGGACCTTCAACAGATCCTGGAAACTATAGACCCATTAGTCTGACTAGTCTAATTTGC
This sequence comes from Protopterus annectens, assembly GCF_019279795.1. Taxonomy (NCBI): domain Eukaryota; kingdom Metazoa; phylum Chordata; order Ceratodontiformes; family Protopteridae; genus Protopterus; species Protopterus annectens. The sequence goes on from NC_056733.1 coordinate 877,181,025, forward strand.
AATATTTGCTATGGAAAGAATTATCATGGAAATTTCCAACAAGGGTATAGAAGACCTCCAGACCCAGGACCCATCACATTCTGGCTTTGTCAAAGGAAGGTCAATGCTTAATGAACCTAGTTTACTTCTTTGAAAGGTCACTAAGGCACTGGATACGCCCTCCAAGATCTGGCTAAAGCATTTGATACAATATTCTACTCAGGAAATGTGAGCAAACGTATGGAACTAGGCATAAGTCCCTTTATAGCACACTGGATAGTTAGCTGACAGAACCCCAGATGTTAAGACTGGTGAGGCCACTGCCATGAAGAGGCTAGCCACTAATGGTGTCCCTCAGGACTCTGTGTTGGCCCGCTCCTGTTTGGTATCTACTTCTTGGAGGTCAAAGCCAATGTCAAAGGCCTTTGGCTGACAGATGATTGCAAACTGACAGCAGTCATTGAATCCCCCCCAAGATACAAGAGCACCCTTCAGAAAGGTCTAACACTGACAAACATGCGGTGCCATGCCATGGTTTAAAACTCAATGCAAAGAAATTTATTATAATACATTTTGGGAAGTCAGCCACGTCAGGTAACTAGATCGTGAGTAAAACACCCTTAAAGCTGATTCACTAGTCAAGGATCTGGGAACTCATGTAGATAGTAATCTAGCCTTTAACCAGCATGTGACCAAGGTAGTAAGAAAATCTTTCTATGTTTCTCAACTTATATGTAAGGGCTTGGCATCTAGATCCAGAGATGTCATCATACCACTGTACTGGGACCTAATCAGACCCATCATAGATTATAATACCCCCTTCAGTATGTACTTGAGCAGACACATGAAGTAATTGGAATATCCACAAAGATTCCTTACAAAATTAATACATGGAGTAACAACAATGTCCTATGTTGATTGCCTAAAAGCCCTGACGTTTTACTTGGTTATCATACAGATGTCTGAGAGATAATCTTTGCCTAGCATAAAATGCATCCCTGGATGCTGTTTTTACGAAGCACAGCCGCAAAACAAACAGCATCAGAACTGCTAAATCAAAAGACCTAAATTTTGCTTATAACATAAATAGGACATGTTGGAAAAACAGATACATTTCTCACGGAATTTCCATTCTCTGGAACAGGTTCCCCATCCATGTGAAGCAGAGTTCCTCCCTATACAGTTTGCATCAATGAACCCCTGAACCTATGAATATTACTCTGAATAACTTACAATTTTAATTGAGCTTCAGATGTAGCATAACAATGCACTTTCTGAACAGTAAGAGGCATGAAAGTCTAATGTCTGGAATTATTGACCGACTGTAGTCTTCAGTTATTTATGAAGGGCAGAAAAAAAAAGAGGCAACATCAGGGATGTTCGCAAACTCTGGGCCAGGTAAGGAGTATGATACACTCTGGGCCAGGTAAGGGGTATGATACACTCTGGGCCAGGTAAGGGGTATGATACACTCTGGGCCAGGTAGGGGGTATGATGGTAAAGGGTATGATACGCTCTGGGCCAGGTAAGGGGTATGAAACACTCTGGGCCAGCTAATGGGTATGATACACTCTGGGCCAGGTAAGGGGTATGATACACTCTGGCCAGGTAAGGGGTATTATACACTGTGGGCCAGGTAAGGGGTATGATACACTCTGGGCCAGGTAAGGGGTATGATACACTCTGGGCCAGGTAAGGGGTATTATACACTCTGGGCCAGATAAGGGGTATGATACACTCTGGGCCAGGTAATGGGTATGATACGCTCTGGGCCAGGTAAGGGGTATGATACACTCTGGGCCAGGTAAGGGGTATGATACGCTCTGGGCAAGGTAAAGGGTATGATACGCTCTGAGTCAGATAAGGGGTATGATACACTCTGGGCCAGGTAATGGGTATGATACACTCTGGGCCAGGTAAGGGGTATGATACACTCTCGGCCAGATAAGGCGTATGATACACTCTGGGCCAGGTAAGGGGTATGATACGCTCCGGGCAAGGTAAGGGGTATGATATGCTCTGGACCAGGTAATGGGTATGATACCCTCTGGGCCAGGTAAGGGGTATGATACACTCTCGGCCAGATAAGGCGTATGATACACTCTGGGCCAGGTAAGGGGTATGATACGCTCCGGGCAAGGTAAGGGGTATGATATGCTCTGGACCAGGTAATGGGTATAATACACTCTGAGCCAGGTAAGGGGTAAGATACACAATATGAATCTGACAGTTTTCTTCATTCAGTTCTCAGATTCATGACAAAATCTTCTTGCCTGTTATTGTTGTTGTTGTTGTTGTTTGTATCTCATTGCAAATCAGTAACAATTAAATTGTTGGACTGTATAACGTAAGTATGTTATTATCCAAGGTGTACTATAAGTGCATTTCTAGGTCTGTCGTTAGCCTTTCTGATGTCCCTTTTTATCTGCTATGAAAAGAAATAATGGTTGTGGCAGGAGTGTGCCATTCTATCATAAAAACCGGAGCCAGAAATTACTAGCTTATAGAATTACCATCACCACAAACAATCATATGAAATTTGTTGTTTTTAATGTTTGGTGTCAAATCCATCCATTCACAGACCCTTTTTACAATTTTTGCAAATGGGGTTGGGGTGTTACTTCAACAGTGACAATCATATACAGCCAAGGTTTACACCATCAGGTGGCTATCCTTAACACAGTAGTTCTTCCACGCTCCACACTCACATGCACACTCATACCTATAGCTAGTGCCCAATCATGACAAGTGAAATCTGTATCATCTGTTATAAATATGTATAACTGACCATGGTTGTTTAAAAAAAATTGTCATTTCCCTGTTATCCCAAAATAGACCTCTGCATTGAGCTTTTGCAAGTAAATGAAATGAAACAAAGCTACAAGAATAACATAACATACTGCAAACATCAAGCACCTAAAATGATAATACAGTATACAGTGAATATCAAAACAGTATAGTTCAAAATAAAGAAAACTGACCTGTATACAACAAACAGAATTTAGTTAGGCCATGAACACTATATACAGGTTAACAGGAAATGTGTGTGAAGGGTATTCAGGACCAATTTAGTTAACTATGTGAGTATAATGTTATTGATTAGGCTATCCCACCATTTGTAGGGCTAGTTGTTTAAATAATATATATTAATCTCAGTTTTAAACATGTTTCCTGCTTTTATTTCTTATACTTAAAAGGAGACCGGTCCACAGAGCAGTGGGACAGTTACTGAATAGCCTATCTTGGGAGTTACTGAATGGGCTATTAAAATAGTTGCTAAACAGTTTATCACGATAACTACTGAAAAGCTTGCCAAGATAGTTAAAGAATGGCTTGTCATGATAGTATCTGAGAAATTGATTCAACAAGTGGATATAAAGAATATACATGCTTGCTGTGGGATGGAGCAATCAATTAAGTGTTTAAGGACCATGTCTTTGCATTCGGTATTTTGTTAACAGTGTAACAGTTCTGTATGAATTTCAGATGCACATCATCAGACAATATTTCGTAATGCATACCACCCTAGAGAAACAAATATCTCCCACTCAAGCATCTGTTTCTGCTTCCAGACAAAGAATAACTTTTCCTTTCAGTTGTAGTCGAAATGTGAAACTCTGTAGAAAGTTCAGCTGCATTACTTTGCATGTGGTTGTAATTTACGATATATTAGACAAACACTCCTAGCCACATGTTATTCACCACTTTAACAAACTGAAAAACCTCAAATTCATCTGAGCATGGGACTGAGCACTGCATCTGTGAAACAGCCCTCCAAATTAACTGACTGTGAGTTCAGATCCAATCAGCTTGTGTAAGCTGCATAACCCATGGGGGAAATCATAAATCACAGTGTGTTTTTGCCTTTTCGTTTGACATTAAAAGTAGATTATTTGGCTATAGTTAGCAATGCAGAGCTTAAAATCAAACCTGATGTCCGCAAACATTAGGGCACCTGCAAAATATCCCAAAAGACATCCAAACCAAAGGGAAAAAGAAGAAGAACACACCAGGTTCTCAGCAGAAACTGCAAGAAAGACGCAGCCAAACTAGAATATTCACTGTGCAATACTTTAAACCTCTCTTTAGTGCACCCATGGCCCCTTAAGGACATACCAGTGTTTCAGCTACTTGGCTTCTGAAATCCAGTGGGTTTTTACTTTTTAAATCTTTATGGGTACATACACCCCAGCACAGCCAAACCCCATCAGCTGTAGGCATACATGTTTTGGCCTTTTTTACATTGTCAGTGCAGCATAAGAGGATTGTTTGGCTATATTTTAGCATCAGAGAACTTACAATTAAGCCTGATGTTGATAAACATTAGGGTGCCTGCAAAGTATGCCAAATAACCAACTCAAAGCCATGTAGTTGAAACACTGGTACGTTCCTAGGGAGTTATTTGCATATATCCCATGGGCATCCACTATAGGAGGTTTAAGATATTACACAGTGAAGACTCCAGCTTGGCTGGGTCTTTCTTGCAGATTTTACTGAATGGTTCATCTGTGTGATCTTTTTAACATTTACTTTAACTGCGGTGGTGGTGCTGTGGTAGCGTTGTCGCCTCACAGTAAGACGTTGTCCTGTTCGATTCTCAGCTAAACCGTCTTCTGTGTGGAGACATGCGTGAATGGGCATACCTTCATTGAAGGTTGTGCGTCAGAGCTGGCAACTCGGCACGTAAAAATCTACTGCCAATCATTAGTGGACCGGAGTTCCGCTGTGGCGACCCCTAAACGGGAAAAGCTGAAAGACACAACAACAACTTTGGATGCTATTTGGAATATTTCGTGTCCATCAATATCTACTATTGTTAATAAAAAACATTCTTACCAGAAATATACTACCACAAATCTACCATCTCTTAGAAGTAACATGTCACATAACCAGCATGGAAACAACTAATTCCTGACCTAAAGAATTCCAACATATTTCTATACAAATTAAAAACTTATCTCATATCAAACTGATACTGCCCTTGTACTTGAAATCTCTTTCATATGGTGCTTTCCTAAGCATTCCTTTGCTGCTGGTGTCCTTTATTCCTCCCCATTATTTCACTCTTAAATTTCAGATGTATATATTGTTATGTGCCTAATGTACCTACATACTTTACAATGTTGTAATGTCAGTTGAAGAATCTACCCAAGTGTTAAATGTTTTCATTTTGTAAATCTATATGGAGCTTTTCTCTTAGAGCCTCTACTGAAAATGGGCTTTTGCTCATTTAGACCTTCCTAGTTAACAAATGAAAGAAAGAAATAATACAGTAACGTACGTAAAGGCAGGAGATGGGCTACCATCTGATCTCATAGCTCACAAAAATGTAATCAAAATGGCAGCTTGTTTCCTTGTTGATTACGGTTTTGAAGATCCTTGCAGGGGGTAAGGGAAATGATATGTTTT